>NW_028261389.1:811716-946716 GCF_051295495.1 Thamnophis sirtalis
CAGGGTTGACTCAGCCTTCCATCCTTCCGAGGTGGGTGAAATGAGGACCCGGATTGTTGTTGGGGGCAATATATGCTGACTCTGTAAACCGCTTAGAGAGGGCTGAAAGCCCTGTGAAGCGGTATATAAGTCTAACTGCTATTGCTATTGCTAAGAAGGCAGTTCAATGCAAAGGAATGTGGGGGTCTTTGATGGTCTCTGAGCTTGGTGGTTTTCTTGCTGACATTTCACTACCCCACTAAGGAACATCATCAGTGCTGGAAGGAAGTGGTTTTGCTCTTTGTTTAAACCAGTGTTTCTCAACCTTGGCTACTTGAAGATGTCCGGACTTCAACTCCCAGAATTCCCCAGCCAGCGAATGCTGGCTGGGGAATTCTGGGAGTTGAAGTCCGGACATCTTCAAGTGGCCAAGGTTGAGAAACACTGGTTTAAATACTCCCCTCTGGCACTGATGATATTATCTAGTTGGGCCATGAAACATCTGCAAGAAAACCACAAGTGAGAGAGCACCAAAGGCCCTACAGTCTTCCTCCTCCTCCTCCTCCTCCTCCTGCTTCCCCTCCCTTCAAGCCCCGAGAATGCTCTTTAGGTGGGCCATAAAACATCTGCAGAGCACCAGCAACATCCCACAGAGCACCAGGGACGCCCAATGTTGAGCCCTGACACACAAACATCCTTTTCCATCAAGCAAAGAAATCTGGGTGGAGAAACTCAGCAACTCTCTCTCTTCCTCTGCAGACAAGGCGCCATCAGATGTCTTGAAGGAGGCCAAGGTGGACCTCATCGCCACAGAGAAGTGCAACAGCAGCAACTGGTATTACGGGAGCATCTCCACCAGCAGCCTGTGTGCCGGATTCGAAGGGGGAGGCATTGACACTTGCCAGGTGTGTGAGCAGGTCCCACCCCCCACACCCATTCTGCACCGTTCCTCTGGTTGATTGATTCCGACTGTTCATCTTAGACGTGGGAAATTTTGTTTTTCTTTTTAATAATTTTTTATTTTTATTACACAAACAATACATACAGACAACAATAAAAAACAGAAAAAGAACAAAACACACACACACACACAAGCATCATCACATACAACATGTTGTTTGGTTACAGGTGTTTTAACATCCGTATTCTCGAATAACATTTACCATCTCAGATCTTTCATCTAGTATAACTAATAGCAGTTAGACTTATATGCCGCTTCATAGGGCTTTCAGGCCTCTCTAAGCAGTTTACAGAGTCAGCATATCGCCCCCAACAACAATCCGGGTCCTCATTTTACCCACCTCGGAAGGATGGAAGGCTGAGTCAACCCTGAGCCGGTGAGATTTGAACTGCCAAACTGCAGAACTGCAGTCAGCTGAAGTGGCCTGCAGTGCTGCATTTAACCACTGCGCCACCTCGGCTCTTAACACTCACTTTCATTGTATAGTATGTGTTCAGTTACAATTAGTATTATTTTTTTCCCCAATAAATCATAATCATTCTTGATTATCTATTTAATAACAGTATACCTTTATATTATCCCCATGAAAGAAAAGATTTTTTTTACCGACCATTTATATTTATATGTCACAATTTTCCATTATCCATAATTCCACCAATCAACTATCAGGTATGCTTATGTTCATTGTTATCCTTCTACCTCATAACCTTCAAACGGAAATCTTATTCCTTCATTTTTCAACAAAATATTCTAAGTGGTCGCTACGTATATATATATATACCATTTTTTTAATTATTCCCTTATTAAAATTATTTATCAACAACAAGATATCATTGTAATATGTTCTTAAGGTTATACATTATATCACCAATCCTCCATCAAGTATACATACAATCAATGTTATCCTTATCCTTTTTAAAGCAAAAAAATTCGAAAGTATTCAATTCATAGATACATCAGTTTTTCATTGTATCATTGTTAATCTATTTCACAGCATGATTGTGTTATCATTTAACTCCTTCAGTTAAAGCATGAGTAAAACATTTTTCATTTTGAGGTTTTGTTTTAATGTTTATGACAATGTTATCAAAAACCACACGCTGTATGAGCCAAGGTGGCGCAGTGGTTAAATGCAGCACTGCAGGCTACTGCTAGATCAGCAGGTCAGCGGTTCAAATCTCACCGGCTCAGGGTTGACTCAGCCTTCCATCCTTCCGAGGTGGGTGAAATGAGGACCCAGACTGTGGGGGTGATATGCTGACTCTGTAAACCGCTTAGAGAGGCCTGAAAGGCCTATGAAGCGGTATATAAGTCTACTGCTATTGCTATTGCTATTCATGTTCTGCCTTGTTGGTCATCCAGAGTTATAACTGTTGGGGGTTAGCTTACAAATAGTGCAAAGACATGACTACCAGTTGGATCCTGGGCTACAAATATCCTCTTCCACCAGTAAATAAGATGGTCTTCAGGAGATTCTCCTGATTTATGGCCTATACAAAGCTATATTGATTGATTGGCCACATACACAGGGCCAATCAACCAATGGAATGACTTCCCTCCAGATCTTGTGGGTGCTCCATCCTTGGAGGCTTTCAAAAAGAGTTTGGATGGTCATCTATCTGAAATACTACGGGGGTCTCCAGCAGGGGGTTGGACTAGAACAGTGTTTCTCAACCTTGGCCACTTGAAGATGTCTGGACTTCAACTCCCAGAATTCCCCAGCCAGCATTCGCTGGCTGGGGAATTCTGGGAGTTGAAGTCCAGACATCTTCAAGTGGCCAAGGTTGAGAAACACTGGACTAGAAGACCTCCAAGGTCCCTTCCAACTTGGTCATTCCATGTTCTGCATTCTATTGCATCTCTTTCCAACACACCAGCAAGTTCCCTTCTCTTCCTAGTTACTCTCTTCACTGCTCCTCTTTCTTCCTCCCGTAGGGTGACAGCGGAGGGCCTCTGATGTGTAGGGAAAACCGGTCCGAACGCTACTGGATTGTGGGAGTGACTGCCTGGGGACTGGGCTGTGCCAGGGCCCAGAAACCTGGGGTCTACACTTCCACCCAGAACTTCTATGACTGGATCCTAGGCTACACAAAAGAAAAGACCACGCAGGAGAAGCTCACCCCTGTGCCACAGGTGCTCCCAGAGACAACATCATCAGCCACATCCAGTCCATCCACAACTAAACCCACGACGTCCACAGAAGAAACAAGCCCACCTCCACCCGAAGAAGCTCCAAGGAAGCTAGAAATACCCGTCCAAACCCAGACAATGCCCAAAACAGAGACAACGTCCCTCCCAACCACCACAACTCTGCAGAATCCGTGGCCTCGCTTACAAACCGAAACTACTACTCGTTCTTCGTTGACCACTTCAACAACCACTGCTACTACCACGGAAACCATCTCCGAGGCCACCACGGAAGCCATCCCCGAAGACACCACTGAAGAAATCGTTGAAGCCTCCACGGAAGCCACCACGGAAGAAGTCATTGAAGCCGCCACTGAAGAAGCCACTGAAGCCACCACTGAAAGTACAACAACAACAACAACAACAACAACAACAACAACAACAACAACAACAACCACCACCACCACCACCACCACCACCAAAGCTCCACCTCGCAAGACCAAAAGGAAGTACAAGACTATTACATACGGGGCCTTCTATGGCAACAGTGGGGATTTAAACTGGATGAACCGTTGGCCTTACAAACGCCCCCGTTCTTGAACCCAGCCCCAACGGTTGCTGGTCAGTGGCCCACTTTATTTGCTTAACGGGGGGGGGGGGGGGTCTTCCCTTACGCAGATGAAGCCTTCTGTGCAATGGAACTTTTCAAGGGATCCAATGAAGGTAACAGAATGATGAAAACGCCCGGCCTTCAAATAAACCTTTGTATAAATGTAGAAGGCTTCCATTACTTTTTTTTCCTTGAAAAGTTTTTTTTTTATTCTCTTACATACAATTATGGTCCACATTCACACAGAGCCAAGGTGGTGCAGTGGTTAAATGCAGCACTGCAAGCTGACTGCTAGATCAGCAGTTCAGCGGTTCAAATCTCACCGGCTCAGGGTTGACTCAGCCTTCCATCCTTCCGAGGTGGGTGAAATGAGGACCCGGATTGTTGTTGGGGGCGATATGCTGACTCTGTAAACCGCTTAGAGAGGGCTGAAAGCCCTAGGAAGCGGTAGATAAGTCTAACTGTTATTGCTATTGCTATTATTCCTCTTCTTTACATTTGCCATACATTTGTTCTTCCATTTAAAAGGTTATAATATAGGTTGAGGTTTGAGGTTTATTCGATTTATATGACGCCCTTCTCCCAAGGACTCCGGGCGGCGTACAACATTAAAAGAAACACATAACTACAAAAGTTAAAAAAGAAATTAAATAGAATATCCCAAACCCAATTAAAATTAACAATGACACATTTTTTAAAAAGAATTAAAATTAAAATTAACAGTAATCAATACTTTGATTTGTTTTGTTCAGGCCAGGCTGGCTTGCTGGAAAAGCCAACTTTTCAGGGCCCGTCGGAAGGACCGGAGGTCGGGGATTATACGAAGCTCCGGGGGGCAGCTCACTCCAGAGGGAAGGGGCTCCCACAGAGAAGTCTCTCCCCCTGGGGGTCGCTAGCTGACACTGCCTGGCCGACGGCACCCTGAGGAGGCCAACTCTGTGGGATCGCACTGGATGGTGGGAGGCTACTGGTGGCAGTAGGTGGTCTCGCAGGTACCCTGGGCCTAAGCCATGGAGCGCTTTAAAGGTCATAATTAGTACCTTGAATCGCACATGGAAGACAACCGGCAACCAGTGCAGGCCGCCTAAAAGGGGTGTAACATGGGAGCACCTGGGTGCCCCCATGACAACCCGCGCAGTTCTAGCTTCCGGGTGCTCTTCAAGGGGCAGCCCCATGTAGAGAGTGTTACAGTAGTCCAGGCGAGAAAGGACGAGGGCATGGGTGACTGTGCATAGAGCATCCCGATCCAGAAATGGGCGCAACTGACGTACCAGGCGAATATACAGTTTGGGTTGCTTTATTTACCATCCCACCTGCCTGTTTTAACATCACCTTCTTTTCCCTTTCTTTTCCCCCTCCCTCCCTTCTCTCCTTCCTTCCTCCTCTCCTTCCCCTTCCTTCTTCCCTTACCTCTCCCCTACTCCTGCTCTCCCTCTCTCCCTTCCTCCCCCCTGTCCTTCTCTTTCTCTCCCTTCCATCCTCCTCCTTACCTCTTCCTTCCTTCCCTCCTCTTCTTCCCCTTCCTTCTCCCCTTACCTTTCTCCTACTCCTGCTCTTCCTCTTCCCCTTCCTCCCCTCTGTCCTTCTCTTTCTCTCCCTTCCATCCTCCTCCTTACCTCTTCCTTCCTTCCTTCCCTCCTCTCCTTCCCCTTCCTTCTCCCCTTACCTTTCTCCTACTCCTGCTCTCCCTCTCTCCCTTCCTCCCCTCTCTCCTTCTCTTTCTCTCCCTTCCATCCTCCTCCTTACCTCTTCCTTCCTTCCCTCCTCTTCTTCCCCTTCCTTCTCCCCTTACCTTTCTCCTACTCCTGCTCTTCCTCTTCCCCTTCCTCCCCTCTGTCCTTCTCTTTCTCTCCCTTCCATCCTCCTCCTTACCTCTTCCTTCCTTCCTTCCCTCCTCTCCTTCCCCTTCCTTCTCCCCTTACCTTTCTCCTACTCCTGCTCTTCCTCTCCCCCTTCCTCCCCTCTCTCCTTCTCTTTCTCTCCCTTCCATCCTCCTCCTTACCTCTTCCTTCCTTCCTTCCCTCCTCTCCTTCCCCTTCCTTCTCCCCTTACCTTTCTCCTACTCCTGCTCTTCCTCTCCCCCTTCCTCCCCTCTCTCCTTCTCTTTCTCTCCCTTCCATCCTCTTCCTTACCTCTTCCTTCCTTCCCTCCTCTCCTTCCCCTTCCTTCTTCCCTTACCTCTCCCCTACTCCTGCTCTTCCTCTTCCCCTTCCTCCCCTCTCTCCTTCTCTTTCTCTCCCTTGCCTCTTTCTTCCTCCCCTCCTCTTCCTCTTCTCCTCTCCTCCTTTTGCATGGCATTTGCTTGTGTCGGTGGCAACTGCTTTATCTTTTCCTGGTCCCAAAAGTTGGGCAGAGGCCACTGGTTGTGTCAAAGGATGCACAGGGGCAGTGTCCGAGAATAACATTGCCATGGGTGGGTGTTACAGGCCACCCAACCAAGCAGAAGAAAGAGGTGAACTTTTCCCATCTATATGTAGGGAACGCACCACAGTAGTAATGGGGGATTTTAATTATTCTTGACATCAGCTGGGAGACAAACTCTGCGTCAAGTGGAAGAGTTTGAAAGAGGTTCAGGATGAGCCTCGCTGACAATTTCGTCATCCAAAAGGGAGAGGAGGGAACTCGAAGGCCAGCTACACGGGACTTAATTCTCATATCAGAGAGGAAAGGATAAAGGGGGTTGAAGTTGCAGGAAACCCAACTGTGTCCTATTGGAATTCAATATAATGCAGACACAAACCAACATAATATAATCGAGCCAGCATCTTAGAGCAGTGTTTTTCAACCTTGGCAACTTGAAGATGTCTGGACTTCAACTCCCAGAATTCCCCAGCCAGCGAATGCTGGCTGGGGAATTCTGGGAGTTGAAGTCCAGACATCTTCAAGTTGCCAAGGTTGAAAAACACTGTCTTAGAGGATCTTAAAGGAGCTGATTTCAACAAACTTAGAGAGAACTTGGGATGAATTCCATGGATGAAAAACTTAGCGGGGAAATCCCCTCCCGTGGCTAGAACAGCCAGTTTCCCTAGAGGGGTCAAAGGGGTTGGACCAGCGCGAAATCTACATTCAAGGCTTCACGCACAGAAGCCACTGGCTGACTTGGGCCGGTCCCTCTTTCCCAGCCCAATCCACCTCATAGGCTCATTACACAAAATAACAGAATGGAAGGGACCTTGGAGGTCTTCTAGTCCAGTCCTCTGCTCAAGCGGGAGACCCTGTACTATTTCAGACAAATGGCTGTCCAGTCTCTTCTCAAAAGACTCCAGTGATGGAGCACCTACAACTTCTGGAGAGCAACTGTTCCACTGATTTATTGTTCTCACTGTTAGGAAGTTTCTCCTTAATTCCTGGTTGCTCCTCTCCTTGATTGGTTTCCATCCATTGCTTCCTGTCTTGCCTTCTGGTGCTTTGGAGAGTAGGTTGACCCCTCCCTCTTTTCTGGCAGCCCCTCAAATATCAGAACACTGCTCTCATGTCACTCCTAGTCCTCCTTTCCTCTAGACTGGCCAACCCTAAATCCTGCAACGGTTCTTCATATATTTTTATCTCCAGGCCTTTAATCATCCTTGTTGCTCTTCTCTCTGCCCTTTTTCCAAAGTCTCAAGATCTTCTTTTTTTGTAACGGGCTGAGCAAGACGGGAGGCAGCCTCCCAGGGGCGGCCTTACTAAGGCTCTATCAAGCGGCGCTGAGACTTCACGTGGTTCTGATTCTGTGCCTCTGTTTATACAACCAAGGATTGTGTCAGCGTTTTCGGCTGGCTCCCGTTGAAGGGATCGTCCACTAGGACTCCAAGGTCCCCCCTTGCAGTTCCTGTTCCTGAGCCAGGGTCCACGTAACTGTACTTGTGTCTTTGGCATTTCCCTGCTTCAGGGCAGAACCTGACTTTTCTCCACCTTCAATTGCATCGTGTTGGGTGGGGCCCCTTGTTCAGGCCTGTCAAGATCTTTCCAGATCCTGAGCTCGTCTTCCGGGGTGTCGGCTGTTCCTGCCAGCTTAGGGTCATCTGCAGACTTGATGAGTCCCCCTTCTATCCCCTCATCTAAGTCATTGACGAAGAGGTTGAAGAGTCCTGAGCCTAAGTGGTCACTATCCACCCACTGCCGCCTCTTAAGAGGAGTGGTACTAAGAGGGTCCAGCCCGCTCGATGTTCTCTTGTTGATTCATGACGTGAGTTTGGAATCTTACTGAAAATATCACCCTGGCCAACAGATCATCGGTGGCAGGAAAATCCAACGAGGCCGCCTACTGCCTGTCAACCTCAGTTGCTAAGCAACCAGGCGCCAGCCCAGCCCCTTGGAGAACTTCCGCCCGAGGCTCTCCGCTGGAAAGGGAGCAGAGAACTGGTGTGACGTCATACTGGCTGCGTGCTGATTGGAGGAAGGCAAGCGGTCTATGGTTTGTGACGTCACGAGGAATGTCGTCAGCCCAAGATGGAACTGAGCCCTTCTTGAGACATGTAGGATGAAGCAGTTGCCTCTTCATATTTTGGCCCTTTTCCTGTTATGGTCCACACATGCGTCCGATAACAGATGTGGGTGAGTCGGGTCAAATCCAGGGGTTGCTCAGAGGAAGTGGTTGTGATGCTCCTCAGCAGGCCCGCTGGAGGTCTCCAGGCCCATCGCCGGAAGCGCTTGGCCCCGCAGAGGAATCCCTGGGAACTCCAGGCCTCCTTCACATCCGATGCATGGAAGGCGGGTGGCTGCAGTCTCCCTCCCCTTCCCTTCCTTGGAACCTACACAGGACTAGCGTGGCCATAAGCAGGGAGGGAGGAGCCCTGGCTGCCTCTCAGCACTTCCCCCATCCGCCACTGCTCTCGGGTGGATGAAGGCCACGCGGCTTCTCTGGGAGCTTGGAGTTGGAGCTGCCCTCTTCTTTTGTAAGGGTAAATTGCTGCCTTTGAAGAATAGGTGAGAATAGAATAACAGAGTTGGTGTCGACCTTGGAGGTCTCTTAGCCCAACCCCCTGCTTCAGCAGGAAACCCTCCCCTACTCCAAACACAGGGCTGCCCAATCCCTTCTTAAAATCTTCCAGTGTTGGAGCATTCACAACTTCTGGAGGCAACTTCTGTTCCACTGATTAATTGTCCTCACTGTCAGGAAATTCCTCCTCAGTTCTAGGTTGCTTCTCTCCTTGATTAGTTTCCACCCATTGCTTCTTGTTCTGCCTTCAGGTGCTTTGGAGAATAGTTTGACTCCCTCTTCTTTCTGGCAACCCCTGAGATATTGGAAGACTGCTATCTTGTCTCCCCTGGTCCTTCTTTCTATTAAACTAGACCTATCCCAGTCCCAGCAACCATTCTTGATATGTTTTAGCCTCCAGTTCCTGGTCTTCCTTTGTTTTTTGGGTTCCTGAGGTGGAAAGATTCATGTCTCCCCCTTCCTGTGGGGTTTCAAGGCAGCATCCATTCCATCCCCTGCACTCGGAGCAAACTGTGAGGATGCTCAGCTGATGAGCATGATTGAATTGACAACAGACCAAATGGAGGCATTGGGACAACATACTAAGTGTCACTCATAAAGTCGCCATGGTGAGGAAAGGGGGGGGAGTGCATTCCACGCATACCTAGAGTCGGATCTCAGATTACTACAGCAGGCTTGGGAGGGGTGCACCTCATTGGAGAATGTGATTTATGACACAGACTGAAGGGAGGGAAGGAACAGAGGTAAAGTTCAGCCATAATTCAAATGAGGTTTAGATCTGACTGCAATGGGGTATTGAGGAAACGGTGCTCTTAATAAATGACTGGTTTTCTTTTAAAACTTGGCTCGAGGCTCATGAATCAAATAGGGCATATTTCGGAAACCTGACACTAAGTTTGTCTGGTAACCTCCTGGCCGGGAGTGTCAGCCTTCTAAGACTCCATTCACGAAGCAGCTTCCATATGTTGCGTGATTGTGCTTTGATTTTGGGTGTGCTACTTTTTCCCAATTGCAGATTTCTCCTTCCAGGGTTTCAAACTGCTTGATTCCCATGTGGCTGTCCACGAGTATGACTCTGTAGGATGCCACACATTGCTTTACACCTCCTTCGTCTGTCTCCTTGCCACCCTGGGCCTCCGTTGCATTAATGGTGCCTTGATCACATGGTATGATAGGGTGTCCCAATATCTAAGAGCCCCTGAAGGCAGGAGGAGAAGAAGCAATGGATGGAAGCTAACCAAGGAGAGAAGCAACCGGAACTAAGGAGACATTTCCTGACGAGAGCAATTAACCAGTGGTACAGATTTTGTCTCCAGGAGTTCTGGTTGCTCCATCACTGGACGTTTTAAAGAAGCGATTGGACAGCCATTTGTCTGAAATGGCATGGGGTCCATTGCTTGAGCAGGGGGTTGGACTAGAAGGCCCCCAAGGCCCCTCCCAACTCTGTTATTCCGACTGTATCTTGGCCCTTTCGGCCCTTGCCCCACAGACACTCTTGCCCCTCGTCTAACCAACACCTCTCTCTTCCCTAGTGATATCTGTGGCCGCCGTCCTTTGGCCTCCAGCCACAATAGCAACCTGCGGATCGTGGGTGGCGTCGATACGCTCCCAGGAACATGGCCTTGGATTGTCAGCATCCAGATGCCCACCCTGTCCGGCTACAAGCACACCTGTGGGGGGTCCCTCATCAGCTCTCGCTGGGTCATCACAGCCGCCCACTGCTTCCTCAACAAAAGGTGAGGGGAAGGAAGGGCCTCCTGTGCTGAGTTTGCAGGAGACGGTCAGTCGCGAGGAATCAAGAATGACACCAGGCATTGCTCAGAATAGTTTCTTCATTGCTCTTCGCCCATAGGCAGGAATCTTGCCAGACTAAAGCAACGATCTGAATAACCATCAGAAAAACCCTATAAAGCTTTAGCAATAGCAGTTAGCAATAGCAGTGAGACTTATATACCGCTTCATAGGGCTTTCAGCCCTCTCTAAGCGGTTTACAGAGTCAGCATATCGCCCCCAACAACAATCCGGGTCCTCATTTCACCCACCTCAGAAGGATGGAAGGCTGAGTCAACCCTGAGCCTGGTGGGATTTGAACAGCTGAACTGCAGATAACAGTCAGCTGAAGTGGCCTGCAGTGCTGCACTCTAACCACTGCGCCACCTCAGCTCTAAGGGGGCGACCCATCTTTCTGCACACCAACTGGGCTCCTGCAACAGTTCATTGCAGTTTAGCCTCCAGCCCCCTAATCATCTTTGCTGCTCTTCTCTGCACTCCTTTGCATGTTTCCTGCAATTCTACACTACCCTTTAAGTGTGTAGGTGTGTTTAAGTGTGTTACACACATGGCATCTGAACAGGTCTGAGCTGGGAGTTTTCCACTGTCTTTTTAAAGGTGTTTTCCGACAGAAGATTGCAGGCAGCTTTGTCGTGCTCACCTCTCGAAGGAAAACGATTGCATTTTTCCCCAACCTGAGAAAGAAGTGACAGTTTGGTCTAGTGGTTGAAGCACCAGGCTAGAAAGTGGGAGGCTGTGAGCTGGGCATGGAAGTCGACTGGGTGACCTTGGGACAAATTCAAATTCAGAATAGAGCTGGAGGGGACCTTGGAGTCTTCTACCCTAACCCCGGTTCCACCACAAGGTTGACTCAGCCTTCCATCCTTCCGAGGTGGGTAAAATGAGGACCCGGATTGTTGTTGGGGGCAATATGCTGACTCTGTAAACCGCTTAGAGAGGGCTGAAAGCCCTATGAAGCGGTATATAAGTCTAACTACTGCTACTATTGCTACAAATGCGTGAACGACAAAAGCGCGCCTGACTAAACCGCGCCGACAGAAGCACACTGTAACCTAACCCTAAACCTAACCATAAACCTAACCCTAAACCTAACCCTAAACCTTACCTTAACTTAAATCGCGCTTCTGTCGGCGCGCTGTTGTCGGCGCGCTTTTGACATCGCGGTTTTAGCGCCGCGCTTTTGTCGCCGCGCTTTTGTCGTTCGTGCATTTGTCGGGTCACGCCTAACCCCAACTCTCCTGCTCAAGCAAGAGACCCTGTGCCATTTCAAACAAGTCTCCTCTTGAAACCCTCCAGTGACGGAGCCCCCACAACTCCTGGAGGCAAGTCGTTCCACAGGTTGATTGTCCTCCCTGTTAGGAAGTTTCTCCTGAGTTCCAGGTTGCTGGATGAGTTTCCACCCGTTGTTTCTTGTCTGACCCTCCGGTGCTTTGGAAAAATAAGCCCCCTCCTCTTCTTTGAGGAAGCCCCTCAAATACTAGAATACTGCCCATCACCAGGTGTCGGTGAGTTCTAGTCCCAGTGATGCGCCACCACTGCAGGTTTTTAAGAAGAGACTGGACAGCCATTGAGTAGTTTTCTCATTTCACCAACTCTGGAGCTCTAAACTGCTGCTGCTTGGCTTCAACAGAATAACAGAATTGGAAGGGACCTTAGAGGTCTTAAGTTTTAAATATTTATTTCATTTTCATTTTCATTTTCATTTTGTACAATCACTTATATACTGTGCAAAGAAAAAAGGAAAAAAAAAAAAAACCCCCCAACATAACACTTCATTCCCCCATACACCCTCTCTTCCCCCTCCAACTTTCCTTTCACCCCTCCAACATTCCCCTCTTCTACTTCCCTTCCCCCTCAGACATCTCCCCCTCCCTCCATTTACCCTCCTTACATTCCCTCTCACTCCCTCTTTACTTCTCCCTTCTCTTTCCCTCTTCTCCCCACTTTGGTGTATCCATACAATTCAATTTGTTTTTTACAATAAAAGTAGAAAAAGAAAAAAAGAAAAAGAAAAAAAAAAACGGCAGTACACAAGTGAATTCTTATTGTTCTAAGGATTGAAACTGTAATTCCACCCTCCCCCCTCCCCCCTATAATCCCCCCTCCCTAACCCCCTTACGGCTTCGCAGGTCCCATGCCCGGCATAATTCTTTAACAAGCATTTAAGTATAATAAGGCCAACTAACTTTAAAATTTAAAAAAAGTAAGATAAAAGTAGCCAAAAAGAAAAAGGAAAAATAGTAGAAAATAAGAAATAATAAAAAAAAAAACACCCACACTCACACACAAAAAGGAGAAAGAAACAAAAAGGGTCATAAGCCCACTACGTTACCACAGCTTCCCATTATCTATAAATCTTAATCAATGTGACTCATTCCAAATTTCGATTATTTTACTACTTGCAGGGTTTCAAACTATATTAGAGCCAGGTAAGTTGATCAGTTAGAATTCCCCAACTAAAAATCTCCTTGCTTTGTCTATCTATTCAAACCTTTAATTTATCTCCTTTTTTATCCAAGTATCCAAACCTTTCTATAACACCATTAACTCAAATACTTCTTTCATTTTTCATTTCCAACACCTCCCTTTCTATCCTTACCCACCTCCACATATAAATTTTTTACCTTCCACCCTGCCTTTATCCATATCCACATATATATTTTATCCATATTCGTTGCTCCTCCCATATTTACTCCACTTTCCTGAAGATTCTCCGACCAAACTTTCTTAACCTTATATTAATATAGCAACTCAAACAAACATCAGCTTACGTTCTAGCCCCATGTAATCTAATTAAACTTTCGCTGCCCTTCCCTCTCCCACGCACCTCCCAACTCCGTTTGTCCCAAACCACAACTCAAAAAGATCACAATTTCCGCTCTCTTCACCTAAAAGAATAGTTCATGCGCAATTAAAGTTAGAGTTCA
This sequence comes from Thamnophis sirtalis, assembly GCF_051295495.1. Classification (NCBI taxonomy): domain Eukaryota; kingdom Metazoa; phylum Chordata; class Lepidosauria; order Squamata; family Natricidae; genus Thamnophis; species Thamnophis sirtalis. Next base: position 825,033 of record NW_028261389.1, read on the forward strand.
AACAAAATTTCTGTACAATATATGTCCCCAATCAGCAACGCTTCTTTCAGTCTCCATGTCTCATCATCGATATGCCACTTTTCCATTTTATCCCAGACGGAAATCATAAAGCTTTAAAAACATCGCTAGTCTTTATTCTTTAGTCTTCTGCCCTTCCGGAAGAGAAAAGCAACACGCTCCACCTTGTAACCACGTGTCTCGCTGTTTGTCTTCTCCTTCTCCCTGTCTCTCCCCAGATCCGGATGAATCAGGAAGTCCCGCCTTCAGGGTCTCGTAGTAAAATTTTCGGGCTTCACAGACAGAGTTAATGCGGTGTTTTTGGTCGCCAAATGTAACTGTAATACCAGCTGGGACTTCCCATCTATATGAAATCTGAGAGTTTCTGAGTTCTTCGGTTAAGAAAGCATACTGTCTCCTTGATCTTAACATTTGAAATGGTATTTCCTTAAAAACAATCAAGTCGTCCCCGTCAATTCTCAACCTCTTTCCGTAGAGCCTCTGTGTTATCTCATTTCTAGATTCCCTTGTAGTAAAGTATATTATTATGTCCCTCGGAAGCTGTCGCTGTTTTGCTACCCAGGAATTCTGGCGGTAAATTCTTTGAATCTGCCAATCAAAGTTAAGTCCCGGACTTCCCACCAAGCGGCTGAAAGCCTCAAAGAATGTCTGTTTCAAATTCTCCTGTTGGTTTTCACGCAGCCCTCTAACACGTATAGCAAAGGCAGACTTGTTATAATTTAATTTGACAATTTCTTTTTGTGCAGATTCAATTTCCTGTTCTAACGTTTGAATTTTTGATATCAGATTAAGGTTACTTTCTTCCAAAAGTTCCAATTTGTCCTCCGTTTCAGCAATATAATCTGTCATGACTGTCATTACCCCGATTATATCCTGCTTTGCCTGAGCAATTTTAGCATCAAATTCATCAGATAAATCCGAAATCAGTTGATTAATCTCCTGTCTGAAATCATTAAGCGTTTTAAGAAGGAATTCTTGTGTTAGCAAATCTCCCGTGGAGGGTGTAGGAAACAAGGGTAGCGGCTTCATGGCATTTTTGGGAGATATATTATTAAGGAGGCGCTTCTGTCTAAGTTTGGGAGCCATTCCAGAATAAAAATAAGAGAATCCAGCGAGCCAAAAATCAAAGTCTGTGCTCCCCTCAGATAATCTTTTAGCAATTAGTACGGAGAAGCCTTCAGGAGGGTAGGGTCAGCTAGCTGCGTCAGATCAAACACAAAAGCTACGAGATCGCCATCTTGTGACGCAGTTAAAAAAAGAAGAGAGGGAGCCTTTTGCGAGATTGAAGCTGGTATTTTAAATAGTAATAGAGAAAGTTCCTCGGGAATGTTCCCCGCCCGAATTGGCTTTTAAATAGCTTAGTTTTGTCCTGGGGGGGAGGCAATCTGCCTAGGCTGCAAAAAAAAGCAGCGCGGAAAACTGGCCGGAGTAAAGGCTCAGCTAATGTTGAACCTCTTCTCCATTCACAGCAAAAAAAAAAAAGCTATGAATTACAAAGAGATCCTAACGACTGACCTTCTCCCTGCCCCTTTCTGCCAGAAAGGAGAGATATCTATAGATCTTATAAGATATACGAACCAGAGTCCTGGCAGGAGCTTTACTTAGCTCCCGACGGCGGCAGCCCCTCCCCTCGAAGCCCCGGGACCTTAGAGGTCTTCTAGTCCAGTGTTTCTCAACCTTGGCAACTTGGAAGATGTCCGGACTTCAACTCCCAGAATTCCCCAGCCAGCATTCGCTGGCTGGGGAATTCTGGGAGTTGAAGTCCGGACGTCTTCAAGTTGCCAAGGTTGAGAAACACTGTTCTAGTCCAACACCAGAGGTGGTATTCTGCTGGTTTACCCCGGTTCAGGTGCTGGGGGGGGGGCTCCGCCCACCTGCCCAGATGTCATCGCAGACACTCTGCACATGCACAGAAGAATAGGGCTGGAGGTTGAGTAGTTAGTAGGGCTTTCGGACCCAATCTACTCTTAGTGGAGAAACGGATGGTTTGCGCACCTCCCCAGAAGCCAAAGACACACAGATTCAGCTTCTTCTTCTTCTTTTGCAGCCGATTCATTTATAGCTGAAATATTCCCAACGCCTTATAGTGAAGCCCACGAACTATCTCCACCCTCTTCTCCCCCTTTTGTAGTTTTGGTTGAATCCCACTTTTTTTGGGAGGGGGGACGACAGTTCTCCATACGTAGTGGCCGCAGCCTCCCTTCTCCTTCTCTGCTCCAGACGCCTAGAACACTGGAAGCTGGTCTTTGGTGCCGCTCAGCTCTCTCGGCCAGGCCCGGATGTCCAGGAACGCACCATCAAGAACCTGGTGGAGCACCAGCAATACGTCCGCATCACCCACTTCAACGACGTGGCCTTGATGGAGCTGAGCCACCCCATCAACTGCAGCGACTACATCCAACCTGCCTGCCTGCCGAACGTGGGCTTGGAGATTTCATCGCTGACCCACTGCTATATCAGCGGCTGGGGAGTGACAGATGTCTCAAGTGAGTGCGCCAACACATGTCCATCAAGGAGGAGTCTCTTGTCACAACACAACAGGAGACACTGCCTTTTCTCTGGTGGGACTTTCTGGTCCTTCCAGGCCTGAGATCTTGGAAAGCTGTTCCACACAAACGGATGTTCTTAAGATCTCAGCCAGAAGGCGCCCGGTTCTCTCTGAGATCTTCCCCCCAACCAGAACCTTTATCAGAATAATAATTTGGGGTTCCAACTCGAGCCGGGGTTGGGGCAGGAGCAAATCAAAATGAAATCCAGACACGTTGTAAGGAAAGGAAATTTATTCCAAGGGATTTGCTGTGAAGGTAGCTACAGAGAGAATGGGGTACGAAAGAGCGTGTGTTTGGTGTGAAAGTGTGTACATGCTGATTCTAAGGCAGAGGTGTCAAACTCGATTTCATTGAGGACTACACGAGGGTTGTGTTTGACCTGGGAGGGGGAAACTGGCGGGGGAGTGGCTGGAGTGGGCGTGCTCCCCTGGGCTCCATTTTCAGTGGAGAGGGCAGCAGGAGGCCACCTAGGCTGAAAACAGGGCCCCAGGGGACTATGCCCAGCCCCCTCCCCATGCATGCTCTGTTTTTGCTGGCAGAGGCACTGTGGGCCAGGGTGGCCCCGCAGGCCAGATCTTAACCCCCCTGCCCCCCCATGGGCTAGATGTGGCCTTGTGTTTGACACCCCTGTTCTAGGGTGACGCTTGAGGGAATAGGCTTGTGTGTCAGGTTTCCAAAAGATTAACTTATGAGCCTCGAGCCAAGTTTCAAAAGAAATCCAGTCATTTATTAGGAACAACATCTCGGCAATACCCGTGTGGAGTCAGATCTAACCTCAATTTAATTATGGCTGAACTTTACCCCCGTTTCTCTCCTCCCCTCAGTCTGTGTCATAAATCACATTAGCCAAGAAGGTGCTGCAGCAGGTTGTACAATTTCGTGCCTCACACGCCTGCTGGAGAAATCTGAGATCCGACCCTTGTTGAAAGTACGCGTGGATTTCTCTCCCCACTTTCCTCCAATGTCAACTTGATAACAGACATGGAAATGCTTTACAAGCTGACATTGTGTAGGCAAGTGTCACCTGTGATGTTTATTCTGGCGAACATGTGTTCCTTTGTCATTGTTTACTTTATTGTCCTATTATCATCATCATTATTTTGCTTCTGTTTACATGCCTTTCATTCCCCTTCCTTTTTGTTATTGTCAGCCGCCTAGAGTGGACTCACAGCAAATTAGGAGGCAAGTAAGTGTGATAGATAAAGTTAACAAATAAAGAAATCTTTTCTGCCCGACAGAGCCAAAGGACACCTCGGATGTCCTGCAAGAAGCCAAAGTAAATCTCATCCCCACAACCATCTGCAACAGCACTGCCTGGTACAACATGAAAATCCACTACAACAACCTCTGTGCTGGGCATGAGGAAGGAGGCATTGACACTTGCCAGGTAACAGAAGAACAGAGCTGGAAGGGACCTTGGAGGTCTTCTAGTCCAGTGGTTCCCAAAGTTGGCAACTTTAAGACTTGTGGACTTCAACTCCCAGAATTCTCCAGCCAGCTCTGCTGGCTGGAGAATTCTGGGAGTTGAAGTCCACAAGTCTTAAAGTTGCCAACTTTGGGAACCACTGTTCTAGTCCAACTGCCTGCTCAGGCGGGAGATGCTATCCCAGTGATGGTGAATGTCTTTCTGCTCAGGGGCCAAAAGGGTGTGTGCGTGACAGATTGCGTGCATGTGCCCCCCCACACATAATGCAATGCCTTCCCTCCCGCGCATGTGTGCAGAACACCTCCCTGCATCCCCCTGCATGCATGCGTTCAAGCCTCACTGAAGCCTCCGGACTTCCGGTAGGCCCGTTGGGCCATTTTTTGCCATCCACAGGCTCCGGAGGGCGAAAACGGCTTCCCCCGCCCCCTGGAATGCCAACAATCAGCTCACCAGTGTGTGCGTGCATGCTGGAGCTGTCACAGGGCAACGCCTCGTTTCGCCTGTGGCACACATGTCATAGGTTCACCATCACAACCATGTGCCATTTGTCAGGCTTGTCCCAACTTGGGCCTTAAGGAAAGAAAGACCCTCAACTCCACCTGTTGCAGTGAAAGGAATACTTTTACTAAAGCCAAGTGGTTTCGAACAAATGGTTGTCCAGTCTCTTCTTAGAAACCTCCAGCGATGGAGCAGCTTACAACTTCTGTTCCACTTGTTAATTGTTCTCACTGTCAGGAAATCCCTCCTTAATTCCAGGTTGCTTCTCTCCTTGGTTAGTTTCCATCACTTCTTGTCCTGCCTTCGGGTGCTTTGGAGAATAGGTTGACCCCCTTTTCTTTGTGGCAGCCCCTCAGGATATTGGGAGACTGCCAGCTGCCCTTGCACCCACCAGAAATCTAAGCCCAGTCCTCCTCAACTCTTATCTGCTGCCAATTTGCCTTGATCGTTAGTAGATCAGATTCTTGTAGAGAACTAACACGGATTAAACTTGTACGTGCTTGAACAGCCTGGCTTCCTGAATCCTTGTACCTGTCAGTACTGTCCTTGATGTTCTTCCCCTTCTTGTTCCCGCAGGGTGACAGTGGTGGTCCGCTCATGTGTCGGGAACAAAGGTCCGAGCGTTTCTGGCTTGTCGGTGTCACCAGCTGGGGGGCTGGCTGTGCCAGGGCCATGAGGCCAGGCATCTATTCCTCCACGCAGCTTTTCCTGAACTGGATCAAAGACGTGACCAAGGAGAACTTTTTCAAGACTCCTCGCCCACCCAAAATGGGACCCCCAGGAAAGCCACTTGATCAGCTGTGGCAACCAACCCGCCCTTATCACGCAAACCAGCAGCTTGAGAGCTGGGTTCAACCCAGGCCAAGGCCAACAATGCCTCCTTCAAGGCCATCTTCCGCAAACGAAATCCAACAGTACGAGAACTGGGCTGCAGCTCAGACAAGTCCTAATACGCGACCCACCACATCGTTCACCATCCCTTGGCCCCAGGACCACCTGTTGTCGCAGCCACTCGTACCAACAATGCCGGCAATGCCCCCGCCCCTACTTCCTGTTCAGACGCCGTCCCTCTGGGGGTCACAGAATGGGCAGAACTGGAACCAAGGCTGGGCTCCAGTGTACCGGCCTCCCCCCAGAACCAGGCCCCCCGCAATGCCTTGGCAAGGATATGGTCCACAGCAGCCCCAGATGTGGGGCAACGTGGCTGTGACCAGGACAAGACCTCCCTATTATGGTGGATACTACCCAAACTGGAATGTGGCCAGGCCTCCCCTTCAAACCAATGTCCCTTTGGTGTGGCATGCCCAGAAATGGCCTCGCCCAATAACGCCCTTGAATTACCTCTGGTACTCCCGATGGAACAGGTCCCCTAAGTAGCGAGAGTGCCCACACTACATAATTAGCCGGTCGTTTTCTGCCTTTCCGTTCCCACCTGTCAAGCAAGCTTCAAGAACACACAGTTTGGGGTGGGGGGCTGTCCCCTCCCTCCCTCCCACTCCAGGTCCCCAGCTGGGTTGCCCAAGAGAAGATAGTAGCCTTTCAACAGACTGAGGTGAACAGAGAGACGAGACACAACAGATGCTGGCGGTGTGCAGTAGTAAAACGGCCCCTGCTGCAGGGCTGGCTGGGATGCTTGGCTCTGAGGCCTTGATGCTTTGGAGGACTCCTGGGGAGAGCCTACCTGGAGAAGGAGACACCTGGACCGTTCAGTAGCTGCCTTCAGGCCTGCCGGCTATCTGAAAGAGGAGACCGGAGGCTGCACCCTTCCCGGGGCTGGTCTTCTCTTGAGCAAGATTTCTAATTCTATATTAGCAATAAAGTGGTGCTTCTTCTAATGGATCGCACGGCTTATTCCACTACACCGTAATCTTCATTTATTTAAAATATCGGCATCCTGTCTTTCTGGGGCCAACATCCAGCTAAAAAGGAAAGACGGCACTGCGGTTAATGGTTAAATTTAATGGTTTAAACCAGTGTTTCTCAACCTTGGCGACTTGAAGTCCTGTGGACTTCAACTCCCAGAATCCCCCAGCCAGCTGTGCTGGCTGGGGGATTCTGGGAGTTGAAGTCCACAGGGCTTCAAGTCTCCAAGGTTGAGAAACACTGGTTTAAATTGTTAAAATTTCAGCGTAGAAAAAGGTGAAGTGTTGGGCAGGCATGGAAAACACTTACCTGCGCTACCAATTCGGAACCGGGAGCATGCATGCGCGCACTCACGCTTGCTTCTCTCATGCACGGGGGGCTTCTGCGCAAGCGCAGGGCATCCATGATGACATCTGGGCAGGTGGGTGAGCCTCCCACCACGTGAGATACATCAGGTCTTACTTGCAGATGTTCTGTTCTGACCCAGGCTTCCTGAGACAGTAGAAGTCACACGCTTACTCCCCAACCCCCCCTTTTTTAAATTTAAATTATGTTCATTCTCAGCCCGTAATGATTCACAACCGATCTGTGAAGAGTCCGACAGGAGTCTGCCACAGTCTTTCAGGGTAAGGCTCATAAGTACCCATCTTTATCTCCCTTGAAACGCTGCCAGAGACCTCATTGCCATTTAGTTTTCCAAGGTCAAACAGAGCACAGAGTCAAACGGAGGTTCTCAGAGTTTAAACCGACCAGAATGAACAAAGTTGCTTCCTGCAAAGGCTCACGTCGGTTTGCTCCTCTTTTATGTCTTATGGGAGGGGCCAATCATCTCCGAGCCTTACTCCTGAGTCGCCCCTTTTGTCTTAACTCTTCTTGCCTTCTGGAAGCTCTGTGCATGCGCACACTGGGAACAGGCTCTCCTTTTTCCTCTGCCTCGCTGATGTCCGATTCTGGAGGCTCCGGAGGCAGCACGTAACTACCAGATGGCCCTGGCCCCCTCTCTGCCTCTGACCCAGAGCCCTCGTCTGAGCCTTCCCCAGACTCCAGGACTGGCCCATGTTCCTCCCCAACCTCCTCGCTGTCCGATTCTGCTGTCAGCTTCACAGGACACCAATGGACCACAACACATTCGGCCTCAATAGAATAAATATCTGTGGCAGATATTGTCACACCATACAATTGGCACTCCTGGCAAACCAAGTCTATAAGAACTTGAACTGACTCCAGAAGGTGTAAATTCTCCAACACTGGAAGTTTTAAAGGAGAGATTGGACAGCCATTTGTCTGAAATGTTATAGGGTTTCCTGCCTGAACAGGAGGTCGGACTAGAAGTCCTCCAAGGTCCCTTCCAACTCTGTTATTCTGTAACTCTCAGGTTGATTGCACTGCATTGCTTTAAAGCAGTTTTCCTCAACCTCGGCAGCATTAAGATATGTGGACTTCAACTCCCAGAATTCCCCAGCCAGCAATTCTGGGAATTGAAGTCCACGTATTTTAAAGTTGCTTTAAAAAACCGCTTTAAAGCAACTTTAAAATACGTGGACTTCAATTCCCAGAATTGCTGGCTGGAGAATTCTGGGTTGTGAAGGTGGAGCAGAGATGGAGACACTTTGCAATCCCAACTTTCAAGGACACTAACAAAATGCTTAGCGAATTCTCACTTTGAGGGTGGAAGCAAAATATATTCTAAATAAACTATTCTACAGATATTTTACTCGCTTCCTCTGGCTACTTTTCTTCCCAAATGCTGCGTGAGAACATTCACTGGAAGGCTGATAAAACTCGAATTCACCAGTACAGATTCTGATTTGAGAAAAGGGCAGGCCCGAATTCTTTTTTCCAAACCAGTTTTATTTGGGAAACTCAAGGATTGGAGATTTTGGGCTGAAGGGAGTGTTCAAATGCTGTCCCACTTCCCTTTCTCAAATCCACAGTCCCCACAGAGCAGATGCAAGGGAGACTCATAGGATCTGATGGGCTTTTTCAAAAAGAAAACTTTGCTTAAAAAAAGGGGGGGGATATGGCTGCTGTCAACTCATAAAGTTGCCATGGTGAGGAAAGAGGGGGGAGCACATTCCACACATACCTTCGGCTAGAGTCAGACCTCAGATTACCACAGCAGGCTCGTGAAGTGTGCACCTCATTGGAGAATGTGATTTATGACACAGACTGAGGGGAGGGAAGATACAGGAGCAAAGTTCAGTTCAGAGCTGAGGTGGCGCAGTGGTTAAATTCAGCACTGCAGGCTGTTCAAATCTCACCGGCTCAGGGTTGACTCAGCCTTCCATCCTTCCGAGGTGGGTAAAATGAGGACCTGGATTGTTGTTGGGGGCGATATGCTGACTCTGTAAACCGCTTAGAGAGGGCTGAAAGCCCTATGAAGTGGTATATAAGTCTAACTGCTCTTGCTAACTGCTATAATTTAAATGAGGTCAGACTCATGACTGCAATGGGATGTTGTCGAAATGGTGTTCCTAATAAATGGTTTTCTTTTGGAACTTGGCTTGAAGCTCATGAATTAATTAGGGCATCTCCAAGCCTTACTTGGGGCAGAAACCTGACAGCTGGACTGTAGGAGAAGGACTGGTGGAACCAGGGGGAGTGACAAAAAGAGGGATCAGCCTAGAATCACTACATAGTCACCAATGAACTAAATCCAACTGCTCTTGATGGCCATCGGCCTTTATTGAATTCTAACCAGGTGCTGAAGTGGCTGAGAAAATTCCTGCACAAAGGCTTTGAGCAATACATCAGTTAAATGGGACCATCCTGGTCTTTTGCACCTGGCATGGGCACCCTTAGCCCTTTGGCTGGCTGAGATGTCTCTGCTTTCTTGTCCTGGTGTCCCCATGTTCTTCCTGGTGGCTCTGTCTCATCTGGCTTGTCCAATCGCCCACTTGCCTCCTGCCACGTTGGGCATTGATGTCCAGCCGGGTTGCTGAGGAGAGAGAACCAGGAAACCTGGGTTTTGTGATGTCATGGGTTCTAGGAAGATGCCAGAGGAGAAGCAGCACCCAAGCCTGCCAGGGGATGGGATGGCAGCTCTTGCCAATCCTGGTCCTTGCCACGTTGCAGCCTCGGAGTGCTTCGCCAGCCAAACAGAACACCTGCGAGTAAGTGGCCAAGGAGGGCTCGGTATGACTGTCCTACGGGCAACAGGGTCACCCCTGTCCCACGGGGGGCCACATCTGCCCAATGGGCCTGGAGCCAGAGATGGGGTCGAGCACACGTCCCAGATTAAGAGCATCAAAGCTCTGGGAAAGAAGAATTTGTGCTCCAGGGTGGGGAGAGCAGCTCGGCCCTAGGCCCCACAGCGTTCACCCCCTGACCTTCTCCCTTTGTGCTTCTCTCCAGTGGCGTCTGTGGACGGCGTCCCTTGGCAGCTAGCCACAACCTGCTGCGAGTTGTGGGGGGCACAGATGCTCTCCCGGGGACGTGGCCTTGGCAGGTTACCTTCCAGAGACCAGCGCTATTGGGCTACATCTACTCCTGCGGAGGGACCCTGCTCAGCTCCCGCTGGGTGCTGACTGCCGCCCACTGCTTCCAGAAGGGGTATATAAGTCTAATAAATAAATAAATAAATAAATAAATAAATAAATAAATAGGAGAGTGAGCAAAAGAGCTGCTGCCTCTGGGGGGAGGAGGGGGTGGTGGTGGGATGCGGCAGGAGCCTCCAACCAGGTAGTTCAGAGCCCTACGGGAGTTAAGTCCATGCTCCACCAATAGATGCCCATCCAGGCCTCTTCTGCTTTCCTCCCAAGGCCTCCTGGGGGTATCAAGGTTCCATCCTTCCTTCCCCTCCAGCTTCCTCTCTCTGTCGGGCCTCTTGGGGATTTGATCTCTCCAGAAAGAAGATGCTCCTAGCTGGAATTAGGCTGAAACGACCAGATTACTGACCACTTATGATTTCCCCCCCAAATTCTTTTCTTCCTTCCTTCCTTCCTTCCTTCCTTCCTTCCTTCCTTCCTTCCTTCCTTCCTTCCGTCCTTCCGTCCTTCCTTCCTTCCTTCCTTCCTTCCATCCTTCCTTCCTTCCTTCCTTCCTTCCTTCCTTCCTTCCTTCCTTCCTTCCTTCCTTCCTTCCTTCCTTCTGTCCTTCCTTCCTTCCTTCCGTCCTTCCGTCCTTCCGTCCTTCCTTCCTTCCTTCCTTCCTTCCTTCCATCCTTCCTTCCTTCCTTCCTTCCTTCCTTCCTTCCTTCCTTCTGTCCTTCCTTCCTTCCTTCCTTCCTTCCTTCTGTCCTTCTGTCCGTCCTTCCTTCCTCCCTCCCTCCCTTCCTCCCTTCCTTCCTTCCTCCCTCATTCTCTCTTCTTCTCTTTCATGCACAAATGTTTTATAAAAGTTATGTACCTGTCTTCAGTGTCTCTCCCCTCTTAGATTAGTTTCAAGGAAGGAAGGAAGGAAAGAGAGGAGGGAAGGAAGAAAGAGTGGGAGGAAAGGAGGGAAAAAAGGAAGGAAGGAGAGGGAGGTAGGGAAGGGCGGAGAGGGAGGGAAGGAAGGAGAGGGCGGGAGGGAGGGAAGAAGGAACAAAGAAAGAAAGGGAGGGAGGAAAGGAGGGAAAAAAGGAAGGAAGGAAGGAGAGGGAGTGAGGGATAGAGGAAGGGCTGTCCAGACTTTCTCTTTCTGTTGTCCTCAGCAGCAGAGACTCCTGCCCTGTGTCCAGGGCCATCGGCAGACCCTCTACCTTCTGTTGACGTGGATCTGTTCTTTGTTCCAGTGATATCAGGTGGTACAAGGTGTTGTTTGGGCTCAACCGGATCTCCAAACCTGGTCCTGAAACCCAGGACCGCTTAATCAAGAGGGTGATCAACCACAAGCACTACAAGAACGAACTCAACACAACAGATGGAGGGATCCATCACGACATTAGCTTGGTGGAGTTGACAGAGCCGGTCAGCTGCAATGACTACATCCAGCCGGCTTGTTTGCCCGACAAGAGTCTAACTATCTCCCAGATGGTCCAATGCTCGATCAGTGGCTGGGGAACCATGGAAGCCGCATGTGAGGAACTTGGGGAAAGGGGCCCTGAAAAAGGCTGGCTCAGCTCAGGGGCTCAGGCTCCAGGGGTCTGTGGCATCTCCAACCTGGAGCTACAGCGTCCCCAGGGAGACTTCTTGTAACTGGGCATTATTTTCTCCTCCTTGAAAATAATGAAAACAAGGTGTGAAGACCTTGAAATGGTTCCACACTGGGGAAGGCGGGGGGAATAATAGAATAACAGAGTCGGAAGAGACCTTGGAGATCTTCTAGCCCAACCCTCTGCTCCAGCAGGGAACCCGATCCCATTTCAGTGTTGCCCAATCTCTTCTTGAAAACCTCCAGTGATGAAGCACCCACAACGTCTGAAGGCAACCCATTCTACGGTTGATTGTCCTCACCCTTGGGAAGTTCTTCCTTTGTTCTAGGTTGCGTCTCTCCTTGATTATTTCCCATCCGTTGCTTCATGTCCTGCCTGTGTATTAATGTTTAATTAAGATGGAAGAAATAGCTCAAGTCAAGCAAACTTCGAGAGTTGCACACGAGGGATGAGCATCCTAAATCTGCACCTGTGTGATGGCGTATCAGGCAAAAAGATTCCCTGGAATTGAACTAGATGCTTGGATAGACCAATATCATTCCCTTGATCATAGTATGGAAGTGGGGTCCCCTTGCCTTCTTCCAGCACATTATCTTCTACTTCCCAACCCGCTGTCCAATCCAATGATCGGCTGATCCCCATCTAGCCTTTCAACAACCCTCAAGAACCAGGTGTCCAGAGAGTCTTCGGTCTTGACTGCTTTCAATTGGCAGAGGTCTTATTGGGAGCTCTTCAAAGGGGCTGCAGATGAGGCCACCTGTGATGCAATGTCTCTGTGAGGCTGCACTTGGGAATTGTACCACCCCCCTGCCAGGCACCGGACTCTCAAAAGGACAGGGTGGGACTGGACAAGGGGCAGGAAAGGCCTATCAAAGCGATGTTGAAGAAGGAGGATCTTTTGCCCCAAGTACAGAACCTTCTTTGGTCGGTCAGAAAAGTCAGGATTGAAGCCACAGCCGTGTGTTCAAATCCTTTCCCTTTGAATGGGGACCTATGCATTTTGTTGTGGTCTGCCGGCGGCTTGCGGAGCTAGTAGCAGAGTGGTAGAGTGAGGAGGTTGAGGAGGAACAGGGGCCAGTCTTAGAGTCTGGGGAAGGCTCTGAGGAGGGCTCTGCGTCAGAGGCAGAGAGGGGGCCAGGGTCATCTGGTAGTTACGTGCTGCCTCCGGAGCCTCCAGAGCCTGACATCAGTGAGGCAGAAGAACAGGCTGAGCATGAGCCCAGTGTCCGCATGTGCAGAACTGCCGGAAGGCAAAAACAGTTAAGACAAGAGGGGCGACTCGGGAGTAAGGCTTGGAGATGATTGGCCCCTCCCATAAGACATAAAAGAGGAGCAAACGGACGTGAGCCTTTGCAGGAAGCAATTGGTTCATCTAGTCCTGTGCTTCGTTTGGCCTTGCAACACTAATTGGCAATGAGGTCCCTGGCAGCGTTTCAAGGGAGATAGCAATAGCAATAGCAATAGCAGTAGACTTATATACCGCTTCATAGGGCTTTCAGCCCTCTCTAAGCGGTTTACAGAGAGTCAGCATATTGCCCCCAACAATCTGGGTCCTCATTTTACCCACCTCGGAAGGATGGAAGGCTGAGTCAACCCTGAGCCGGTGAGATTTGAACCGCTGAACTGCTGATCTAGCAGTAGCCTGCAGTGCTGCATTTAACCACTGCACCACCTTGGCTCTTAAATATAGGTGGGGGCTTATCAACATTGCCCTGAAAGGCTGCGGCAACTCGAGCAGACGTCTGTCGGACTCTTCACAGATTGTTTGTGAAACATTATGGGCTGTGAGTGACAATAATTACCAGCCGTCTATATAAAAGAGGGTTTTGGGGGCTAGGTTTTTGATTTATGCTTTCTCAGGAAGGTCAGAACACATTTGTTGATGTATGTTGATAACTTTAAGGAACTCAAGCCAGAAAACTTGGATTATACAGATTGTCCTAATAATTTTTGTTTCTCATTGTTTCTCATTATTTCATTCTTCTGCAACGTAATTTAAGTTGCATCGGCCTTTGATTTCCCAGATCATCTCCGGGACCCTCTGCAGAAATCCCTCTCATATTGGCTGCCTGAATGTGAGGAAGCTCCAGGCTACGTCCTGGTGGGAAACTCCAGAGTCCTAAACTTTAGAGCTGAGTCCCTGAATCAGCGGTCCTAATGCTACAAAGAAGGGAGGGGGGGTTTCAACCTATTCTCCAGAGCACCTGAAGGCAGGATAAGAAGCAATGGATGGAAACTAATCAAGGAGAGAACCAACCTAGAACTATTAATCAATGGAACAGCTTGTCTCCAGAAGTTATGGGTGCCCGAACGCTGGAGGTTCTAAAGAAGAGATTGGAAAACCACTTGTTTGAATTGGTAGAGAGCCTCCTGTTTGAGCAGTGGGTTGTGTTAGAAAGCCTCCAAGGTCCCTTCCAGCTCCCGTTATTCTGTTGGAGTGTGTTCCATCCCGTGAATCCTTGGGCATGGGAGAAATGCAGGCTGGTGATTTCTTCTGGCTTCTGTTCACAGCCCAACGGCAGCCGGACGTGTTGCAGGAGGGGGTTGTTAAACTCATACCTCACACCAAATGCAGCAGCTCATTGTGGTGGAGCAAGCGTATCCTGGCTGAGAACATCTGTGCTGGAACCGAGGGTGGAGAAATTACAACATGCCAGGTAGGTGGATCTAGGCCGATGACGTAGCTGGGCTTTCAGGGACTTGAGTAGAGCATCAAAGGTTGACCTCTGGAAGGTTAGGCCTTTCTTCTGAAGCCGCCTTCTAATGTTGAATGTTCTCCCCCTCTTCCTTTAGGGTGACAGCGGAGGGCCTCTCATGTGTAGGGAAGAAAGATCCGAGAGGTACTGGGTCATTGGAGTCACTAGCTGGGGACCAATGACATGTGCTGAAGTTCGGAAGCCAGGTGTCTTCATCTCCACACAACTCTACATGGACTGGATCACAGCCATCACCAAGGAGAATCTTTACAAGGCTACCCACAGGCCAGTGATGGCTGAGGTTTGGCCTCCTACAACGCCATCAGCCCCGGTCCAACCCAGCACCCAAAATATGATTTGGAAGCGCCCCAAGCCCGCCCCCCCACCCAGGCATCCAGCTTTCCCTTCGCTCACCCCTGGGCCCATGGTTCCACCTTCCTCTCGGTTCCCAGCTAGGCCCAGGCCTCCCCCTCGGTTCACACCTGGGCCCAGGCCTCCCCCTCGGTTCACACCTGGGCCCAGGCCTCCCCCTCGGTTCACACCTGGGCCCAGGCCTCCCCCTCGGTTCACACCTGCGTACAGGCCTCCCCCTTCCTCTAGGTTCACGATTGGCCGTAGGCCTCCCCCTTTCCCTCGGTTTACACCCGCTCCCAGGCCTCCTCCTGTGTGGAAGCACTCACAGTGGTACATGCTTCCTCCCACGCGATGGTACTTAGTTCCTGGGACAAGGCCATCAAAGTGGGGAACCATGACTCCTGCGTGGAGAAAAACCCATGCTACTCAGCATCCCTGGACAGGGCCTGCCCGATGGGGGATGACACTACCTTTGAGGACAACTCCCCAGAAGTGGTATCCTAGGCCAAGGGCCTTTGGGCAGTTTGGGGTGTCTTGGGCCCCACATCAATTAGAACAGCCACCGGACCCCAAATTTTCACCCCCTGGTCATTATGACTCTTACAACTGGAATCCAAGTTTTGCCCAACCTGGCAATCAGCCTGCTTTGGCCTTGCCCCCCGGAGGACCAGAGAGGGAGTAGATATCTTAAGAGAAGCAGAACAGAAGAGAAAAAGGAAGGAAGAGGCTCCAGCGATGATGGCCTGCTCCCCATCCTTGCTTGGCCATAAAGCAAAAGCCATTTCTTCTACTGGGATCCCCAATCCCAGCCCCTCGTTCTTTCCAACATTCCCAGTTGAAGTTAGGCAATCTTGCAACATGGACTCCACCTTCTTATAACTGACTTTCCTTGGAATTTCTCATAAGACGTAATATTTATACTTGGTTCTTTAAAGAGCATGTTGAAATAAAAAAAAATCAAAATTAATATCGGACATGTGAAGATGCTTGTGGTCCGGAATTATACCCTGGGAAATTAACCCTCCAGATTTACGTCAAAATGATTCCAACGTGGATTAGGAATGAGAAAGGAGTTCCCCATTTTCCTCCCCCCAAGAAAGTTGAAGCCAATGAGAATGTTGGGTGAATGTTGATGGTGCAGAGATGTTGGAGGCTATGCTGTCCTTCTCAACAGAGAAGATGTCCTCTTGCATGGGACACCTTTTTGAAGCCATTTGTAGACTGCTATTATATTTCTCCTCCATCATCTCTTCAGCAAACTACCCATGGTGTCCTTGGTGCTCTCTAACCTTGGCTGTCATTCTTGCATGACCCAACTAAGTGATATCAATAATGATACTGATGTGGGTAGCATTGATAATGTCACCTAGTCATGAAATGCCTGTAAGAAAACCACCAGGGTCAGAGATCACCAAGGACCTCACAGATGTTGAATGTTGAATGTTGAATGTTGATTTTATTTATATGCCGCCCTTTCCCCCCGAAGGGGACTCAGGGCGGCTCACAACTCAACCGGGGAAGGGGGATACAACGAAAAATTAAAACAACACAAAACAATGCATAATTAAAAACACACAACAGTCATACCAATTCGAGACGGGGGCAACAGTTCTTTAGCCCCAGGCCTGTCGGAACAGCCAGGTTTTAAGGGCTTTGCGGAAGGCCTGGAGGGTGGTGAGGGTTCGAATCTCCACGGGGAGCTCGTTCCAGAGGATCGGGGCAGCCACAGAGAAGGCTCTCCTCCGGGTAGTCGCCAGTCAACACTGTCCGGCGGATGGAATTCGGAGGAGGCCTAATCTGTGGGATCTAATCGGTCTAGTGGAGGTAATTGGCAGCAGGCAGTCTCTCAAGTACCCAGGTCCAGATGACCTCCTCCTCTCCCCCCCCCAAATCCTCTTCCCTTCTAGCACTGATGATATTCCCAAGTTGGGTCATGAAACATCTGCAAGAAAACCACAAAGGTTGGAGACCATCAAGGACCCCACACTTCACTCTTGAGCTACAAATACATATTCTCTTCTATCAGTAACATCTGTTTTCTTTCACCATTCACTCAACGGGCTTGGCTTCCATGCTCTTCCCCATTTTGGTCCCTCTTCTCTGAACCCGCTCCGGTTTCTTTACCATTTTTTGTAAATATAAGTAGACAAAGTCCTCCAAGAACAGTCCAAGAATCCAAGGAAACAATGACTTGCTGTGATCTGGGAGCAATTCCTCTTTAATGGCAATGGAAGAAGACACGGTGAACATCTAACGTCTAATGTTACTTCTCAATTATTAATCCTGAAAGTGGAAAGTATTAGCTGGTATATACTCAACTTGGAGTGAGGGAGCTCTGGCTCCAAAGAGCTTGATGTCTTATTCCACATTCCATCACCCCCTCACTCTTAGCCACGCTGGCTGGGACTCCTCAGAGATCTAATTCAGCAACATCTGGCAGACCACAGGGCTCCTGTAGTTGGGCTGCAGAAAGCCCAGACAATCAAGAGGCACCAACAAAGAGGTAACGGGTTTGTTTCAAGTTGCCATTGTTTGGTGGCTATCCAAAGGTTAGCAGCTTATGGGGTGCGTGGATATTGCGTCACCTGCACGTGGAGAACTTTAGAGGACCTTTGGGAGGCTTTGCAGGTCCCCCCCCCCTCAGTAGCCTCTGAATGGCAGGACCCGGGCTCAACTTGCAGAAATGGGAGCCCTGGGACTGTTCGCAGGTGGTGAGGAGAAGATGTAAGTGGCTGCGCAACCACTTTTCTTACAGGAGGGCTTCTCAACCGTGGCAACTTGAAGCTGTGTGGACTTCAGGATGCCCAGGTTGAGAATCACCACTTTGAGGCTTTCCCAGGACCACCCGCTGATAAACAGACCTTCTTTTCATTTGTCAAACGAGAAACCAGCAACGGGTGGGAACTAATCAAGGAGAGAAGCAATCTAGAACTAAGGAGGAATTTCCTGACGGTGAGAACGGTCAACCGTTGGTGGAGCAGCTTCCCTCCAGAAGTTGTGGGGGCTCCGTCACTGGAGAGACTGGACAGTCACCTGTCTGAAATGGTCTCTGGTCTCCTGCCTGAGCAGGGGTTGGACTAAAACAGTGTTTCTCAACCTTGGCAACTTGAAGATGTCCGGACTTCAATTCCCAGAATTCCCCAGCCAGCGAATGCTGGCTGGGGAATTCTGGGAGTTGAAGTCCGGACATCTTCAAGTTGCCAAGGTTGAGAAACACTGGACTAAAAGACCTCCAAGTTCCCTTCCAGCCCTTTGATTCTATGTTCCATTTAGAATTAAGGAGACATTTCCTGAGTGTGAGAACAATTAATCCGTGGAGCAACTTGTCTCCAGGAAGTTCTGGGTGCTGCAACACTGGAGGTTTCAAAGAAAAGACTTGCTTGCTTGCTTGCTTGCTTGATTGATTGATTACATTTATATGCTGCCCTTTTCCCCGAAGGGGATTCAGGGCGGCTCACAATTCAATCAGGGAAGGAGGTACAGACAGGGGGATAAAAAGACGAGACATAACAATACAAAAATTTAAAAACACACAACAACCATACCATTCGAGAAGGGGGGCAAAAACTCTTTAGCCCCAGGCCTGTCGGAACAGCCAGGTTTTAAGGGCTTTGCGGAAGGCCTGGAGGGTGGTGAGGGTCCGAATCTCCACGGGGAGCTCATTCCAGAGGGTCGGAGCAGCCACAGAGAAGGCTCTCCTTGTCTAAAATGCTTTAGGATTTCCTGCTTGAGCAGGCAGTTGGACTAGAAGACCTCCAAATAGCAATAGCAATAATAGCAATAGCAGTAGACTTATATACCGCTTCATAGGCCTTTCAGGCCTCTCTAAGCGGTTTACAGAGAGTCAGCATATTGCCCCCAACAATCTGGGTCCTCATTTTACCCACCTCGGAAGGATGGAAGGCTGAGTCAACCCTGAGCCGGTGAGATTTGAACCGCTGCTGATCTAGCAGTAGCTTGCAGTGCTGCATTTAACCACTGCGCCACCTTGGCTCTTGTCCCTTCCAATTTGTTATTCCGTTATTCTGATGGGCAGAATGGTGCAAACAACTTCCTAGCAAAATAACGTTTGTTGATGACTACAAAACCATGATTCCTTGTCCATCCCACATCTACAAAAGCATCTTCCATGCCACCACTTCCTTCACACCTTGTTCCTTGTTTGGGCCTCCTGTTGCTGCCGACTCAGCAAGATAGTTAGCCTTCCTGAGCCCTCCTTGTCACCAACGTCCATGGGTCCCATTCCTAGGCAAGGTTCAGTTTGAAGGCCACACCAGTGGTGGGTTCCTACCGGTTCGGACGGGTTCAGCCGAACGGTGGTGGTTTGCCAGCAGTAGTGAAATTCAATTTTTTTTACTACTGGTTCAGTGGGCGTGGCTTGGTGGGCGTGGCAGGGGAAGGATACTGCAAAATCCCCATTCCCTTCCCACTCTGGGGCCAGCCAGAGTTGGTATTTGCCGGTTTTCTGAACTACTCAAAATTTCTGCTACCGGTTCTGTCAGAACCTGCTGGATTTCACCCATGTTTGGTGGCCTGGGTCACTGGAACCAGCTTCTGCCCATGCGCAGAACATTTTTATTGCACTGTGCATGCGTGTTCAGCATGCATCAAGTGCGTGGCACCCCCATGAGTGAACTGCCAGTAGTGATTGCCGGAACCCACCCCTGGGCCCAAACTGAGACCTGCCATTAACCCTTCTAAAGCCAAGGGCAGCAAAGAATTGTGGTTCTTCAGTGTGATGTCATATTGCCTGTTGCCTGATTGGCCGGGGACTGAAAGGACAGTTTGTGACGTCACGAGCCCTGGGAGCAGGAGGTGGGACCTGACATTTGTTGAGCGATGTAGGATGAAGAAGCTGCTTCTGCTCCTCTGGGCAGTTGATGCGCTCTGTCTAATCTATGATGATGCGGAGGACACTTGCACGTAAGTGAGGGCCACAGCTGGAAGTGAGTCACTCCTTTGGCAACATTTGGTTGTCCTGGTGCCCTGGCGCTTCCATACTTCAGCCAGAGTGTGCTGGGTGGTTGTTGGAGGTGGACAGGGAAAGCAACAGTGTTGAAGTGTGACCTTGTGGTACTGCTGGGGTGGTCCCAGAAGTTTCCAGACTGCCATGATTGAACCCTGGAGGAGGAGGAAGAAGAGGCAGAAAAGACCTGGATCTCCCATATTTCTTTCCTACCATTCTTGAGAAGAGCAAGAAAGATGATTAGGGGACTGGAGACTAAAACATATGGAGAACGGTTGCAGGAACTGGGTAGGTCTAGTTGAATGAAAAGAAGGACCAGGGGAGACATGATAGCAGTGTTCCAATATCTCAGGGGTTGCCACAAAGAAGAGGGAGTCAAGCTATTCTCCAAGGCACCTGAGGGCAGAAGAAGAAGCAATGGGTGGAAACTAATCAAGGGGAGAAGCAACTTAGAACTGAGGAGGAATGTCCTGAACAATAGAACAATTAACCAGTGGAACAGAAGTTGCCTCCAGAGGTTGTGAATTCTCCAACACTGGAAGTCTTTTAAGAAGATGCTGGATAACCATTTGACTAAAGTGGTGTAAGGTTTCCTGCCTGAGCAAGGGGTTGGACTAAAAGACCTCCGAGGTCCCTTCCAACTCTGCTATTCTACTCTAAAAGAAAACTTGCTCTGAGAAGAACATCTTGGTGAAAGAAGCTTCTGGGCCAGAAGATGAACATTGTCCAAGGAAAAAAAAACCCAAGAAAGCCCAGTTGTCTCTTTTGGGACAATGATGACCTGCATGAGGGAGAATCTCCATCGAGACCTTTCAGTCTTCCTTCAACTGCCTTCCCAGTCACCTCAGCCCTACAACTGTGTGTGTTTGTGTGTGGGTATTTACTGAGGCTCTATAGGTGTTCCTTAACCCATGACCACAAAATCTCTGTTGCTAAGTGAACATTTAAGGGAGTTTGCCCCATTTATAATCTTTCTTGCCACCGTTGCTAAGCGAATCATTACAGTTGTTACATTAGTCAATGTTGTTACGTGAATCTGGCTTCCCCATGGACTTTGCTTGCCAGAAGGTCATAAAAGTGGATCACTTGACCCCAGGACACTGCAAGCGTTGTAAATATGAGTCAGTTGCCAAGCATCTGAATTTGGATCACATGACCATGTGTGTGTGTGTGTGTGTGTGTGTGTGTGTGTGTGTGTGTGTGTGCTACAATGGACATAAGTGTGAAAACTGGTCATAAGTCACTTTTTTCAGTGCCGTTGCAACTTTGAAGTGTGGATTATCTGTCCTTACCCTTTTGTATTATTTGTGTTATTATTTGTGTTTGGATGTACAATGTGTTTTATTAGTCTTGTGTATCCTCTAGGGAGCCCATACGCTCAATCACCCGGTCTTTCTTTGCAGGAGGGTGTGTGGTAGCCGCCCCCTAGCCATGAGCCACACCATGATGCGGATTATAGGCGGGGTCGATGCCCTGCCAGGAACGTGGCCCTGGGCGGTCAGCTTCCAGTTCCCGACACGGGAGGGATTCCGACATTTCTGTGCCGGCAACTTGATCAATTCTCGTTGGGTGGTTACAACAGCGCAATGCTTCCTCATTCAAAGGTGAGTGAAACCGAAAACACCCAAATCACCAGCTCAGCAGAGGACAGGAGGTCCAGGTGTCCCAAATTCAGAAGTGGGGCCCGGGGTGGTCTCTAGGACAATGTTTCCCAACTCTAGAAACTTGAAGATGTGTGGACTCCAACCCCCAGAATTCCCCAGTCAAGTTGCCAAGGTAGAGAACTTCCCGCTTCAGAAGTTGTCGCACTAGCTGGGGGATTCTGGGAGTTGAAGTCCATGCCTCTTCTGGTTGCCAAGGTTGAGGAACTTCTTGTTGAGATGCTGCCATACGAGAGGTGGGTGGAGTGGATTTAATTGCCACCTTCTTGGCCTCGTCTTCTTCCAGACTGGCCCAGTTGACTGTTAGGAAAAATTGTATTGCATCAACTGTCTTATCAAGGAGAGATCCAACTTATTTCCATTTTCTGCGAGGCCTGAGCCCTCCATAATGATCTCTGGATGCCCCCATTCCAGATTACTTCAGTGCTGGAAGCAGGGTGACCAAGCTTGATCTCTGGATGCCCCCATTCTGAGCGTTCAGCACTAGAAGCATGGTTACCGTAGTCCAACCATTACTAGAAAATTGCATTCTTCCAACTTTAGATTCCACTCAGAGCATCCTAAGGGGTCTCCCCCAAAAGGAAGTAGTGTAGGAACACGCATGTTTCTAGAGAAAAGTAAGCCACGGAAATCCAGAAATGCCTCTAGAAGATTCCATTTCAGTTAGAACATAGAATAATATGGTTGGAAGGGACCCTGGAGGTCTTCTGCCACATGTCCTTTCACGATTTCCCTTTTGGCGTGCCAACTGAGGCTCACCATTATTAGTGCTTGATTTTCTGGGAGGGGGATGGTGGTTTGAAACTCTTTGGCTTCTCTTGGGTTTGGGGGCTTTCTCACTGTTCTGACCTGGCTCCCAAACTGTCAGATCCTCTCCATTAGATAATTAGGAAAGAAGACCACGAGACTCCATGAGTAGAAATCAAGTGTACTTTTACTAATTATAAATGGTTAAAGGCATAGCGAAGCGAAGTCTGATTATTTAGGTGCGAAAGCGATTGATATATAGAATAGCCCATTCCCCACCCCTTGGCATCACAGTTACAGTCCAATCATAATTCTCCCAAGTGTCAGATGTGAGATAACTTCAAAAGGCATCATGAAGATGGAATGTCGGTGCCGTTAGTCCTGGCGGGAATCTCCTACGCATGTGTAGTCCGACAGGCAGCTGAACTCCAGAACCTTCCTCCAGCACATCGAGTAACCCCTCCCAATTACCATGCCCTCCCTCCCCGTTTCATGGCAGTCGAAGCAACAGCAAAGCAGAGGCTGACACAAACACTGCAAATCCTCTGTAGTTAAATAAATGTTCTGTTTATTACGAACGCCAGTAGACAGCCTCCCTCTCTCTCCCTCTCTCTCTCTCGCTCACCGCAGGCTAACAAGTCTGTCCGGCCGGGAGACGAATAGTTGTCTGCCACACCTATTCATCTCCACCTCTTGCCTTTGATCCCCAGATCAAAGGGTGGAGCTTCACTAGCTGTGGTGGCTCTTCCATCCCAAGGACCCGGCCCATAGATTTCCACTGCTCTCCTCTCCTCTGCCGTCTGCATATCCATGCGTCAGGCACTGGCCCCAGCTGTTCTTCCTCTTCCTCATCAGCCACCTCCAGACCTGGGGGCCGTTGACTCTCCACCTGATAGACGGCTAATGCTCTGCTTCTGTCTCTCTCTCTCTCTGACGGCTCCATTCCCTCTTCCCCCATGGATCTCTCAGGTTGCCTTGATGTTGGCCCTGACTCCCACGCCTCCTTCTGTGATTCGGCTGTTGTAAGGGCCGGCGGTAGTGCTTGTCACCCACTCCCCTCAGCCTAAGAAATAATCTACTGCAACGTACTCTACATGGGGCAGCCCTTGAAGAGCATTCGGCAACTTCAGCTTGTCCAGAATGCAGCCGCGCGAGTGATCGTGGGTGCGCCTCGGTTCACCCACGTAACACCTATCCTCCGCGAGCTGCACTGGCTGCCTATTGGTCTCCGGATACACTTCAAGGCGCTAGTCGTCACTTATAAAGCCCTTCATGGTATTGGACCTGGGTACTTGAGAGACCGCCTGCTGCCAATTACCTCCACTAGACCGATTAGATCCCACAGATTAGGCCTCCTCCGAATTCCATCCGCCGGCCAGTGTCAACTGGCGACTACCCGGAGGAGAGCCTTCTCTGTGGCCGTTCCGACCCTCTGGAACAAACTCCCCATGGAGATTCGAACCCTCACCACCCTCCAGGCCTTCCGCAAAGCCCTTAAAACCTGGCTGTTCCGACAGGCCTGGGGCTAAAGAGCTGTTGCCCCCGTCTCGAATTGGTATGACTGTTGTGTTTTAATCATGCATTGTTTTTTATGTCGTTTTAAATTCTTGTTTGTATCCCCCTTCCCTGGTTGAGTTGTGAGCTGCCCTGAGTCCCCTTCGGGGGAAAAGGGCGGCATATAAATAAAATCAACATTCAACATTCAACATTCAACATCTTAGGACAGTGTTTCTCAACCTTGTCAACACTGTCTTAGGAAGAAGCCCGCGAAGACTTCCTTCAGGGCTTCTTTCATCCAGCAGGTAACGAACGAGAGGCTACACAATCCCCTTGCCAGGTAGATGATTGGGTCCTTCTTTCAGGTGAGCCTGAAGTTCTCCACTGTTCCTCCTCCTTCCCTTTTGGCATCCCAAGTTTCCTAAACTGCAAAGGCTCCTGTGGGGACTTTTATGGGGAGGTGAGAATCCCGGCCGCTCCAAGACGTCACTGGACCTCTTCAAATCCGACCTCGTCTTCTCTAACGCGATCTCCTCTCTCCCCTTTTTCACCCAGGTACCTGAAGCTGGAGTATTTAAGAGTGCAGATCGGGGCCACCCAGCGCTCCAAACCTGGACCAGATGCCCAGAACCGTATCATCAAGAGGCTGGTGGACCACAAAAATTACAACCAGGACAAGCACTGGAATAACATCGCCTTGATAGAGCTGGACAAACCCGTGATTTGCAACGATTATGTCCAGCCCGCCTGCTTGCCGGAGGGAAGCCTGGACGTAGACTCGCTCAGGCACTGCTATATCTGCGGCTGGGGCATCACGAAGGATAAGAGTGAGAGCCTCCAAAAATTAAATAAATTGACCAATAAATCCCATCCCACCTCTTATCCCTGTTCCTGTGAGCATTGGGGGCTCTAGGCACCCCCTAGGTTGGGTTCCCCAGCCCCTTGGAGGGAAGTCTGAGAGTCATCCGGCCATTGGTCAGGAGCTCTTAAAGGCATCACGCCATCGTTTTGGGAAGTATGAAAAGCTACGTGGTGCTGAGCACTGAAGGGAAGCAGGGAGAGGAAAAATGGGTCTTCTGTATCCAAGGAGCCAAGGTGGCGCAGTGGTTAAATGCAGCACTGCAGGCTACTGCTAGATCAGCAGTTCAGCAGTTCAAATCTCACCGGCTCAGGGTTGACTCAGCCTTCCATCCTTCCGAGGTGGGTAAAATGAGGACCCAGATTGTTGTTG
This sequence comes from Thamnophis sirtalis, assembly GCF_051295495.1. NCBI lineage: Eukaryota > Metazoa > Chordata > Lepidosauria > Squamata > Natricidae > Thamnophis > Thamnophis sirtalis. The sequence continues at coordinate 849,613 of NW_028261389.1, forward strand.
GGGGCGATATGCTGACTCTCTGTAAACCGCTTAGAGAGGGCTGAAAGCCCTATGAAGCGGTATATAAGTCTACTGCTATTGCTATTGCTATTGTATCCCTTAAGAAACCCCCTGCCTCTCTGATAGCATCCTTGGTCCTGGTGAGGGCAGGAAGGAGAACGTGGTCCTACGGTTGACTCAGAGTTTGGCCAGTCCTGTCCTCAGGAACCTTTGCTTGGATCTCCTTAAGGGTGTTGCATTGCTTCAGGGCACGGGCTCTGTCTGCCATGTTCAGAGATTGGCAGAAGCTGATCTAGACTCGACTACTGCAACGCGCTCTACATGGGGCTGCCCCTGAAAAGCGTTCGGAGACTACAACTGGTCCAGAATGCAGCCACGCGAGCGATATTGGGTGTACCTAGATACACCCATGTTACACCTATCCTCCGCGAGCTGCACTGGCTCCCGATCGGTCTCCGAACGGGCTTCAAGGTGCTGGTCATTACCTTTAAAGCCCTGCATGGCTTAAGGCCTGGATACCTATGGGACCGTCTCCTGCCACATACCTCCCAGCGACCAATAACATCTCACAGGGTGGGCCTTCTCCAGGTGCCGTCAACCAGACAATGTCGCTCCTCGTGGGAGAGCCTTCTCTGTAGCTGCTCCGGCCCTATGGAACGATCTACCCCCAGAGATCCGGACCCTCCCCACTCTCTCGGCCTTCCGATAGTCGGTTAAGACCTGGCTTTTCCGGCAGGCCTGGGGCTGTTGACCTCTTGAATGAGGTCCAGCCCCACTACGGTTGAGTGTGTTATGTTTTTAACCTGCTTTGTTTCGTTACTTTTAAAAACTTTTTAGTACTTTTTAAATTGTTCTTTTATGTAAGCCGTCCGGAGTCCCTTTATTAAACTTAATTAAACTTAGAGAGCCAGGTGAGCCCAAAATAATATTTTTCTAAAGAATGCCTCTCCTGCATAGACAGAGCTGAGCTGAGCTTGACATTTCAGTGCGTTCTTTTGAGGAGCAGGACTGAGAACTGGGGGGGAACAAAAAAAAAAACTATACCCCCCTGGCTGCCCTCCCTAGCTTTCAAAGTTAGTGGTGCCATTCACACCACGTTCTAAACTTAAAAATAGAAATAGAATTAGAAACAGAATAGAATAGGAATAGAATCCTAGGGCTGGAAGGGACCTTGGAGATCTTCTAGTCCAACTCTCTACTCAAGGCAGGAGCCTCAGCCCAGTGAAATGGTTGTGCAGTGCAACTTGGTTAATTTAAACCAGAGGGAGGGTCAGGGAGGGTGTTAGCTTGTGGTGTGAATCCAACTTTGTTAGTTGAGGATTTGGTGCATGGTGTGAAGCCTGCAAATGACTTAATTCAATAACAAGGTCAATGGGGTTATGGGAGCGTAAGCACAACACAGGGAGTCCTCGATTTATAACAGGTCATTCAGTGACCATTCAAAGTTACGACAGCACTGCAAAAAGTGACTGATGACCATTTCCCACACATAGGATCGTTGTCGCATCCCCATGGTCATGCGATCAAAATTCAAACACTTGGCAATTGACTCGTATTTATGACGGTTGCAGTGTCCGTGTGCATGTCACGTGATCCTCTTCTGTGACCTTCTGACAAGCAAAGTCAATGGGGAGGTCGGATTCGCTCAACAACCGTGTGACGAACTTAAAAACTGCAGTGATTCACCTACCAACTGTGGCAAGAAAGCTGATAAAATGCGGCAAAATTCACTTCACAAATGTCTCACTTAGCAACAGAAATGTTGGCCTCAATTGTGGTCATAAATCGAGGACTCCTGTACAAGCAGAGGGACGTTCCATAATGGCTCTCAGCCCTTCTGTTTGGCCCACCTGAAGCTGGGGGTCAAGACCTCTGCTGAGGCCAGGCTGATGGGAAGGGGTCCCTGGCCAGGAAGGGGATAGGGATGGGGTCAGTGGTGAAGTTCAAATGTTTTTGCTACCAGTTCTGTGGGCATGGCTCGGTGGCCGTGGCAGGTGAGGGATACTGTAAAATCCCCATTCCCTCCCGATCAGCTGGGACTCGGGAGGCAGAGAATAGATGGGGGCGCGGCCAGCCAGAGGTGGTGTTTGCTGGTTCTCCAAACTACTCAAAATTTCCGCTACTGGTTCTCCAGAACTGGTCAGAACCTGCTGAATTTCACTTCTGGGTGGGGTGATACAACCCTCTCTTCTGTTCACAGAGTGGGCTGAATATTCGGATATCCTGCAAGAGACCGAAGTGTCGCTGATAGCCAAGGATGCGTGCAACAACTCTGAGCAGTATTCCACACTCATCCGAGAGGAACACCTGTGTGCCACCTCTGACGATCCCACCAAGGTCAGCTGCAAGGTAAGTACACCCAGGGCAGAGATCTCCTTCCATCGGATCCACTGGATCTTCAGGCTCTCTCTCCTGGCCTTCTCCAAGGTTCGAGAGGTGTCACAGAGAAGAACCACAGACAGTCCTCGTTTAAGGACTGCTTGTTCAGCGATCATTAGAAGTTACGGCGGTGTACTTAGAATGTGCAGAAACGAACAGATTAACATTAGCAATTAAGTAGAAAGAGCAAACTGAATATTATATGATTTGAGGAGTCTCTTGCCAACGGTTGGAGAATAAAAAAGGAGTTTGGAAATGAAGAAAGTTAAAAAATAAGTAGAGAATACACTTAGACAGGGATGCAAATAAGATGAAACTGTATGTGTAAAATGAGAATGATGATATTTAATGTTGATATGATATTATTACTAGAACAGTGTTTTTCAACCTTGGCAACTTGAAGATGTCCGGACTTCAACTCCCAGAATTCCCCAGCCAGCATTCGCTGGCTGGGGAATTCTGGGAATTGAAGTCCGGACATCTTCAAGTTGCCAAGGTTGAAAAACACTGTACTAGAAGATAGTAAGGAGAAAAATGGAGAGGCTCATAATGTTTAAATGCTCAATATATTATAATACTAAACTTAGGGACATAATGTTAATATGAATGTGAAAGATGTGGCAAATGAGGAATGATGTTGCCCAGAGATGTTTATACCCAGGCGACACGCTGCATAAGGAAAGATGGAATGTTTATTTTTGTAATTGAAAAATAATAAAACTCTTTATATATAAAAAAGAAGTTACAATGATGCTGAATGAGGACACTTTTCCAAAGATGCTTTTACCAAAAAGGCGTGGGGGTTTTTTTTGTTTGAAAAAGGTTTCACTTCTCATCTAAGAAGCTTCTTCGGTTCTAACTTCAGTTCTTAGTTCTTCACCTAGAACCGAAGAAGCTTCTTCGATGAGAAGTGAAACCTTTTTCAAATAAAAACCAAGGAAGTCCAGTTTTCCTTTTGGGAAAAAAAAGCATCTTTGGGACAGCCCTGACCTGGGTGATGGAGGCAAGAAGGGGACTTATGACGGTCCTCATGGCTGCGGCCATCAGAGCATCCCTGGGATCGTGTGACCACAATTCAGGTGCTTGGCAATTGACTCCCAATTATGACACCAGCAGGATCCCATGGTCATGGGATCACTATTTGCAAACTGGATTGCTAACAACACAGTTAAAGCCAGCAGGAGGTCACAAATGAGGGCCTCCCGGCCCAAGCTCCACACGCCCTACCTGACCCGGGAGGCCCTCAGAACAGTCACTCACGCCCTTGTGACCTCAAGACTGGACTACTGTAATGCGCTCTACATGGGGCAGCCCTTGAAGAGCATTCAGAGACTACAGCTTGTCCAGAATGCAGCCGCACGAGCGATTGTGAGTGCACCTTGGTACACCCACGTTACACCAATCCTCCACGAGCTGCACTGGCTGCCTATTGGACTCCAGATGCATTTCAAGGTGCTAGTTGTTACTTTTAAAGCCCTACATGGTATCGGACCTGGGTACTTCAGAGACCGCCTCCTGCCAATTACCTCCCTTCGACCAATCAGATCCCACAGATTAGGCCTCCTCCGGATACCATCAGCTAGCCAATGTCGACTGTCGACCCCCCCGGGGGAGGGCCTTTTCCGTGTCTGCTCCGGCCCTCTGGAACGATCTCCCCATGGAGATTTGGACCCTCACCACCCTTCTGGCTTTCTGCAAAGCCGTCAAGACCTGGCTGTTCCGGCAGGCCTGGGGCTGATGAGTTCCCAGCCCCACTTGAATTGTTGATTGTTGTGTAGTTTTTAATTTGTCTTTGTATCCTGTTTGTCTCATTTGTTTTTGTATTGCCCCCTTCCCCATGTGTTTGTTCGCCGCCCTGAGTCCCCCCGGGAATAGGGCGGCATACAAGTATAATAAATACAAATACAAATCACAAGGAGGCAGCCAAGCTATCCATCTCTGCTAACTCCATTAAACTGGGCAGCCGTTCGTCCACTGTTTATGAGGAATTCTAAAGCGGTATAAAAGTGTTTGCTGAGGCTCCAGCCTTGGGCTGTTGAATGCATGTGGACAAGTGATTCTACATGCTCCCGTCAGAGCTTGAATCGCGGAGGAAGACGAGTCGGAACTGGAGCAGATGGAGATCCAAGGGGGCGGCTTCGTTGGCTTGGGGAGAAAATGGGGCGGAGCAGGGCCAGTCAGGCCAGGGCCTTTCAGGATTGGGGCAGCTTGTAGGCAGGGAGGAAGGGTTGGAAAGGATGACCAAGAGAGGCTAAGCAGTGAACATGAGAGACAGAGCTCAGGAGAGGAGCAAGGACAGCCCCCTCCTGATCCAAGAGCCCGGAGAGTGGAGAGAAGGTGAGAACAGCGCAGGCTGATCAGACTACTCAAGAGCAGAGCGCCCCACCCACCCCTCTTCACAAGGCACACATGGGGACTGAGACCTAAGGAGATGCTGTGGGGAGAGGCATTTGTCGGGAGTAAACACTGAATTCCTGGGATGTTGAGTGCCGACATTTGAATTTCCCAAGAGTCCTTGCTTTCTTTCTGGATTTCGTGATTTGCAGCCATTGTGCTCCCAGTGTTGGGCTGGACTATTTACAGCCAGAGGCTGCTTGAGGTGTGTATGTGTGTGTGTGTGTGTGTATGTGGAGTTGCCAGAAACGTGAGAGCGTTTGGGGAAATTTGGAACAATTGTGAACTGCCAGCTTCCTGTGTTATCTCGGGGTCGTGCCTGGGGTCATCACCCAATGTGTCTTCTTTCTCTTTCCCGCAGGGCGACGGCGGTGGCCCCCTGATGTGCAGGGAGTCCCATACCGAGCGCTACTGGCTGATCGGTCTCAACAGCTGGGGCAAGGGCTGCTCCGACGTCAACACGCCGGGAGTCTTCACCGCCACCCAGTTCTTCTTCAGCTGGATCAAGGAGATGTTGGCCAACCCGCCCGTCTCTGGTCTTACTCCTCCATTCAAACCAACCACCCCCCGCACCCCCAGCCCTCCACCCCCCAGCCGCTTCACGGGAGTCTATTACCTCGACCCCATTTACAAAAAGGTCAACGGGATGCTAATTGGGTACTTCCCCGCAGCCAACACATACAGCCTTCCAACGCGCCAGTGGAGACCGCCAGTCAGACGCACCACCTGGCCCTGGTACACGGGCACCCCCAGGACATTTGCACCCTTCACCTTCTACCCGAAGTCAACCCAGTGGCCCATTTCCACTGCCGCCTTCTATCCGTGGGGCAAGAGGCCCAGTGTAATCTATAGGCGGAGAAAGTTCACAGCTGTTCCTCACACCACATCTTTTTACTGGTCGAGGCCTGGGCCTCCAAACTGGCATAGGCCCAAACTTTAGGGAAGCCAGGGACTTCCATCCCACCCTGGCCCAGATGAAGCACCCACGACCAGTGTCCTTCTGGTGTAACAATCCCTACCACCCAGCTCCTGAATTTCTGACCACCTGCCTCCTCTTTTTCATTTGCCCCTTGTTTGATCATTTATCAGATTTCTGTAGCCACTTTTATAAATGCGCCATTGGAAACAGAGTTGGCACCCAGCTCCCGGCCCAAGCTCCACACGCCGGCTAGATTTTGGAAGGCTCAGGAACACGGCTGCCAACTTCCTTCATGAGCCCAAGACGATGCCCAGGCAACCTTAGGGTGCAAATGGCCGATTTCAGGGCCCAGGAGCTGATGTTCTGGGGAACATCCACCCAGGCTGGAGTCCCATTTCTGGAAGGAGATGCGCTTCACCAGAAATCCCATGGCTTCACACCGTCATTTTGGTTGGCTGAGCTCCCATGAATTCTGGCAGATGTTCTCCTGTAAAAACACATCCCAAATAAAGTGTTTCCTTCCAGAAAATGCCTCTTCTTTATTTCATGGTAGGAACGCTAAGATGCTTCACTGGGCAGGACCAATACTTTCATGGTGCAGCTGGCATTGGAGTTCTCCACCCCGGCCAGAGATTGCAGAGATCTACCGAGAAAGGAAGTATATTTCCATAAAGCTATTTTTTGGGCTGAAGAGCCTATTTTTTTTAAAAAAAACTGGTGTTAAAGGAAGGGCCAGCTATGGATACCTTTTGGAGAAATGCCGAGCACAGCACTGTTTCCCTGGCGTGGGAGATCCCCACTTCTCAACTTTGTCAATTTGAAGATGTGCGGACTTCAACTCCCAGAATTCCCCAGCCAGCCAACACTGAAGCCGTATCTATGACACACAGATGGAATTTCTAGAAGTTCAGAGGGAAGAATCCATATGTTTCAATGCTGGCTGGAGAATCCTGGGCGTTGAAGTCCACACATCTTCAGGTTGCCAAGGTTGAGAACCTCCTGGTTTTGAAGTTGTCATACTGAACTGGGGAATTCTGGTTCCTTCCTTCCTTCCTTAGACATAAAATAATTTTTAGAAACATAAGAACAACAACCAGTTGAAACCTAAAATTTTCAAAACAACAAAAACCTGACACCAATTGGGCTAACATGCCATCTAATCTTCTCCCAGAGATTGCGAGAAAACCCAGGTCTTTTAAAGTTTCACATAAGGCTACGGTATAACGGAAGTGAGCAATGCTTTATTTCAACAAAGTTTGTTTATGTGATGGCATGGCCTCTGCAGATGCTTAAACAAATAAATAAACACCCTTCTCAGTAAACAAGGTCATACTTTCAATTTCACAGCTACTAAGATTGTTGGCCGAGCAGGTACAAAAACAGCTAGGGAAGTTATTGAAGCCTGGGAAATGGGCCCCTCGTCAGTCCACAGGAGTGCTGATTTACCATCAGCTAACCGGGTACGTAGGAGATGATGGCTTGGCAGCATGAAACAGCAGCCAATCAGTGACCATCAACGCACCAATCAACCAATACGAAGGCTCCATATAAATATGACTCATAGTATAGGCCAAAGAACATATTCCGGAAAAGAGAAGTTCCTTTAGGATGGGTTCTAGCTTGAGTCCAAAACCTTGGGAGAGTAAACTTCTGGTTCTGGTGACAGATCCAGACTGGATCCTGTAATATTATCCTGGGACGCATATGTTTGTCTTCATTCATCCCTCCTCCATTTCTGTCCCCAGAGGGAGGACCATGAATGATAGGTTCTTCTCCTCCCCAAATGCAGGCCAGAACATGGCTAGCTATGTCCTCCAATGATGTGACTTTGTCTCCACCATCATCTGGGCCAGATGTTCCAAGGCTTTTGGAAGGAGACCAATGCTGGCTTGGAGCTGGCGTGTTCCGTGTGAGGTCATACTGCCTGGGTGCTGATTGGCTGCAATCGCGCTGGGTGCGCTTGTGATGTCACGGCCAGTGGGAGAACGTGGCAATCAGAGGAGCCTCTGGAGCCATCAAGAGGATGAGATGCATTCTCCTCCCACTCCAGATTCTGGCTACCGTCTGGCCCACTCAGACCATAGTTGATACTTGCGAGTAAGTAAGTGAGAAGAAGGGGACAGGAGGGATGGGCCCCATTCAGAGAGGGTTCAAAGAGGCAGCCCTTGGAGTGAGGCTTCCAAGGAGAACAGGTGCTCGGGAGAAGAAAGGAGGACACGTGGGGACAAGCACCACCTTGGCTAGCACGGGTACGGTTATAGAGCCGTGGTGGTTCAGTGGTTAGAATGCAGTGCCGCAGGCTAATTCTGCTGACTCCTGTTCAATCCTGACCAGCTCAAGGTTGACTCAACCTTCCATTCTTCCAAGGTTGGACAAATGAGGACCCAGATTGTTGGGGGGGGGGGGGGCAAGAGGCTGACTGTGTAAACAGCTTAGAGTGGGCTGTCAAGCACTGTGAAGTGGTATATAAGTCTAAGGGCTATTGCTAAATGGGAAGGAAGGAAGGAAGGAAGGAAGGAAGGAAGGAAGGAAGGAAGGAAGGAAAGGGGTGGCGAAGTGGTTAGAATGTAGCATTGTAGACTAATTCTGCCCACTGCCAGGGGTTCAATCCTGACCAGTTCCAAGGTTGACTCGGCCTTCCATCCTTCCAATGCTGGTAAAACAAAGACCAAGATTGTTGGGGGCAATAAACTGGCTCTGTAAACTGCTTAGAGAGGCCTGTGAAGCGTTATAGAAGACTAAGTGGCCTTGCTATTATCTGCAGAGAGGTGGAGGGGCGCACATGGGCTGACAGTCACCATCCAGCTGCTCCTCAGGGCTCAATGCTTGTTTCTCCATCCAGTGTTTGTGGAAGACACCCCTTAGTGCCCACACATGGGCGAAGTGAGCAGGTGGTGGGCGGAGCCGATTCCCAGCCTGGGTCGTGGCCTTGGGTGGTCAGTTTGCAGCTCCCCACGATAACAGGACACAAGCACAGCTGCGGAGGCTCCCTCGTTTCTGGCCGGTGGATTCTCACGGCGGCCCACTGCTTCTTGAACAAAAGGTGAGGCCTTCCCACATGGTGTGAGTGTGGGAGAAGGGGGAGGACCCCTGCCCCAGAGGGATGGGCTTCAGACGGAGTCCTAGGGTAGGGAAATATTAGGGGGCTGGAGGCTAAGACCTACGAAGAACAGTTGCAGGAATTGGGTGTGTCTAGTTCAGTGGTTCCCAAACTTGGCAACTTTAAGACTTGTGGACTTCAACTCCCAGAATTCTGGGAGTTGAAGTCCACAAGTCTTAAAGTTGCCAAGTTTGGGAACCACTGGTCTAGTTAAATGAAGAGAAGGACTAGGGGGGACAGGATAGACATCTTCTAATTTTTGAGGGGCTGCCCCAAAGAGGAAGAGGTCAACTGACAAAGATGGAAAGGTGGGCTCCTACCTTGGTCCCTTAACCACCTCCAGAAGGACATGTTCCTGTTGGGGCCCCCAACCCGTTGCCAGAGTTGGGTCTTTGGCCTTTTCGGAATGCCAAAACGGTGGGTGTGGATTCTGGTTGGCTCAAAGGAAACAGCCTTCCAGGGAAGAAACTCAGTTGCCTTTTGGAAAATAAAATAAAGCCCCCTTGGGACACAGCTGAAAGGGCTGACCCTCCGTCTCTCCACAGGGACCTTCCGCACTGGCGTGCGGTGATTGGTGCATGGAAGCTTTCCTCGCTCGGCTCCGAGGTCCACGTGCGCTACATCAAGCGGATAGTCATCCACGAGGACTACCAGAGGAGCACGGAGACAAGTGACATCGCTCTGATGGAGCTGGACCAGCCGGTGAAATGCAGCGACTACATCCAGCCGGCGTGCCTGCCGGACATGACGGTCACCGTCTCTCTCCTCAACCACTGCTACATCAGCGGCTGGGGCATCCTGGGAAAAGCTGGTGAGGATCCCTCCTGGGTGCCCCCCTGGCCTTAGAAGAAGCCCAACCCCAGGAAAGGTCTTCCTTCACTCTCCACCGCCGCATCCATCGTTGGGGACCCTTGGCAGCTCCTCCGTTGCTTCACACACTGCTGGGTGTTGAGGGTGTGGCTGGGTGGGATTGAAATGCCATTCCGTGATACTAACTGGTTGGGGAGAACTTTGTGGAATCTGGAGCTCTTTCAGAAGTTCAGAGTGAGTGTTGTCTGCGCTCACAACATGGCTGACACACTCACACACACACACACACACACACACTCCCCCCTTCCCAGATGCTGTGTACTGTCCTCGTGTATCTTGGTGGAGCAAAAACGCATTCCTGCAAATAATTTCTTTGCAGTTTGCCAACTTCTGATGCATCATCATCACCGTCATCATCATATGCTTGGAACCATTTTGAGTTTTGTCAGCGCTAACTCTTCTCTCCCTTCTTCTCCCCATCCCTCTTCCCCTCCCTCCCTCTCCTCTCCTCTCTGAGACAATGCAACAAAGCTCTCCTCTCTTCCCTTCCATCCCTTCCTGTCTCCTTCTGACCATTCAAATCCTTGATGTTTTCTCATCTTTTCATTCTTCTTTTGATTTCCTCTCCTGTTTTCCTCTCCCTCCCTTTTCTTCTCTTCTCCCACACCCCCTCGGCCTCGAGGAGGCTCCCCACTTCAAGACCACTTAGGATAGCCTGGGAGATGCTGGCCCTTAAATCTCTTGGGGGTCACCAGTGTCCAACCCTTGCTGTTCTCCCCAAGAAGGCCCATTTTTAGACATTTAGACATTTTATTGACATTTATAGGCCGCCCTTTTCCCTAAGGGGACTCAGGGCGGCTTACATTTCATAGGAGGGGAGTGTAAGACAGGACACAAAAGAAATGTGAATAAAGAAAAATAACCAATAAAACACAACATTCATTCGACATTCGGGTGGGGCGAGATTAGGATCTTATCCCCAGGCCTGACGGGATAGCCAGATCTTGAGGGCTGTGTGGAAGGTCTGGACGGTGGTGAGGGTGCGAATCTCCACGGGGAGATCGTTCCAAAGCGTCGGAGCTGCAACCGAGAAGGCTCTCCTCCGCGTAGTCACCAGTCGGCACTGACTGGCGGATGGAATACGAAGGAGGCCTACTCTATGCGATCTGATGGGATGCAGGGAGGTAATTGGCAGAAGGCGGTCTCCTGGAAGGAAGGGGGACGTGGGGCTGCATCTGCTAAGCAGCTGCCTTCCGTTTCAGCAGCCAGGGAAGTATCGGACGTCATGCACGAAGTGAGGGTCAATCGCGTCTCCGTGGCTCAGTGCAACAGCAGCGGCTGGTACAACGGGGCCATTGAGGAGCACACACTCTGCGCAGGCTACGAGGAAGGAGGGGCTGACATCTGCCAGGTAAAGACCTCCCCCGGGGAACACCCGCTTGGTAGATCTCACCTGAAGTGGTTCTCCTGCTTGAGCAAGGGGCTGGATTAGAAGACCTCCAAGGTCCCCTCCAGCTCTATTCTATTCTAGATCTTGAAATCCAAGGTGCCTCCCATTAGCCATGTTGGGACCCCAAATGATGCCTGGGAATACATCGCACCCCCTTCCCTTACACTGTCCTTCTGGGTCCACAGTTCAGTCCTGGAGGGCTGTGGGGCCATCACAATTGACACCCCAATATGGGACACCAGGTTGAAGAAGGCTCCAGGCCTTCCTATAGCAAGAGTCAACCACGCTTTAAGTATCTATGGAGGTCCTCCATCATCCAGGCCATGGTGGTCCCAAAGGTGCTTTTCCAAAAGGCAACTGGACTTTCGTGGGGGTTTCCCCCCCCTCTTGAACATGTTTTGTTTCTCATCCAAGAAGCTTCTTCAGTTCCAGAGAAGGTCTTCATTCTGGAGAGGTTCTTCAGAGCTTCTTGGATGAGACATGAAGCATTTTCAAGGAAAGGAAAAAACAACAACTCCAAGAAAGTCCAATTGCCTTTTGATCCTAGATTGGAAGCTTTTAAAAAGAGATTGGACAGCCACTTCTCTGGAATGGTCTAGGGTCTCTTGCTTGAGTAGAGGGCTGGACTAGAAGATCTCCAAGGTCACTTCCAACTCTGTTATTCTTCTCTACTAATGGGCAACATCTGCTAGGACTTAGATCAGTGTTTCTCAACCTTGGCGACTTTAAGTCCTGTGGAATTCAACTCCCAGAATCCCCCAGCCAGCATAGCTGGCTGGGGAATTCTGCGAGTTGAAGTCCACAGGACTTAAAGTCGCCAAGGTTGAGAAACACTGACTTAGATAATGGTCAATGGAATTCCAGGAGGGTTGCCCTTGATTTGCTTGTGGCCAGGTATTGATTCTAGGCTGATCCCCCTTTTATCACCACCCCTGGATCCTGCCACTCCTTCCCCTATATTGTCCTTCTGCATGTACCTGTGTGCATTTCCCAAATTTTCCTATGCACCTTCCCTATTCTGCAGGTTGCGTCCTCTTTCTCTTAACTTACACATCTAATGAGGGTCTGTAAATTTTTGTACTGGCCTCCTGGTTTGCCTTTTTAGGACTGGGAACTAAAAAAAAAGCAAAATTTAGAGAGATCCGAATGTCAGGACCTGTGGTGGCTTCCTACCGGTTTGGACCAGTTCAGCTGAACTGGTAGCAGATTGGCAGCCTGCGTCGCTGGAACTGGCGGTGACCCAGGCCTGCCACGCCCCCGAACCGGTTATCCCAGTCTTGTTTTCTGCTTCTGTGCGTGCGCAGGGCAATTCTATTTGTACTGCACATGTGCGCACATCACGCATCAAGCATGCACACGTGGGGCGTACCCCTGAGCGAACAGGAGGACTCCCTGTAACCCTAGACTCCTAGGCCTGGAAGGGAACTTGGAGGTCCTCTAGTCCAACGCTTTGCCCAAGGTGGGAGTCCTTCTACCATCCTGGACAAATGGTTGTTCACTACAATACGAAGAAGAGCCGAGGTGGCGCAGTGGTTAGGGTGCAGTACTGCAGGCCACTTCAGCTGACTGTTATCTGCAGTTCGGCGGTTCAAATCTCACCAGCTCAGGGTTGACTCAGCCTTCTGTCCTTCCGAGGTGGGTGAAATGAGGACCCAGACTGTGGGGGCGATATGCTGACTCTGTAAACCGCTTAGAGGGGGCTAAAAGCTCTATGAAGCGGTATATAATAGCAATAGCAGTAGACTTATATACCGCTTCATAGGCCTTTCAGGCCTCTCTAAGCGGTTTACAGGGAGTCAGCATATTGCCCCCAACAATCTGGGTCCTCATTTTACCCACCTCGGAAGGATGGAAGGCTGAGTCAACCCTGAGCCGGTGAGATTTGAACCGCTGACCTGCTGATCTAGCAGTAGCCTGCAGTGCTGCATTTAACCACTGCGCCACCTTGGCTCTTGTTAGTCTATATATAAGTCTAACTGCTATTGCTATTGCTAATATGGGGATACTGCAATGGTCGTAACTGTGAAAAATGATCCTGTCACATTTTTCAGTGCCATTGTAACTCTGAACGGTCACTGAACAAACTCTTGTAAGCCGAGGACTGCCTTTGTTATGAGCTCCCTCTTTCATGTCCATCCAAAGGCCGCCTCTTTTATCTCTTTGGATGCCTGGGGAGATGGGGATTCTCCTAACTCACCGCCCGCCGTACTCGTCTTCCTCCTTTGGGTGTGTCCTTCTTGGGTTTGGAGCCTGAGACCGACCCTCACGCCTGCCTCCCTCCTCCCCCCTGTGCTTTTGTTCCAGGGAGACAGTGGTGGCCCCCTCATGTGCCAGGAAGATGGATCTCAACCCTTCTGGATCATTGGACTCACCAGCTGGGGGCAGGGCTGTGGGAAAGCGCACAAGCCGGGTGTCTATACCGACACACAACACTTCTACCCATGGATAAAGCAGTTGGCGGGGCCGATGCCTCAGCCCCCTCCCACCCCCATGCCCATCCCCACCATCAAGGTCCCACTCCAGAGTGAATCAACTCCCCACCCAACCTCTCCCCCCAAGAGCTCCCCTTCCGCTCCCGAAGCCATCAACCCCCCAACTGAACCCTCCACTACGTTGCAAACCACTTCTCTGGGACGGCCTTGGGTGTTCTTCTGGCCTCCAAACACTGTACAGCCTCTGCTTTGGCCTAAAACACAACCTTTGCTCCCGTCCACCTCCGAAGTCCCATTGAAGCCCACAACCCAACCCCAAACCAAATCTCCAAACACACTCCAAACCGAAGTCCTCTCTGAAACAACCAAAGCACCAACTTCACTTCATGACGGACCTTCATCTTCTTCTCCAGTTCATACAACATATCAGGTCTTGTCACCTTCATCTTCCCCTCAGGCCAAAGTCTTGCCTGTATCCACAGTTCAAGCCAAGGCCACTCCTCTACTTCACATTGAAATAATATCTGAGCCTGTATCCAAGTCTCCACCTCAATCTCCATCGAAGGCTAAAGTCACATCTCTACTTGCATCTATAGTTCAATCTGCACACCAAACATCACCTCAACCTTCATTTTCAACTTCACCCAAGACTGAAACCTCAAGCCATACAACATCTCAGACTCTGCCATCTTCATCTTCCCCTCACGCCAAAGTCCTACCTGAATCCTCAGCTCAACCTGAGACCACTCCGGTACTTCAAAATGAAATTGTATCTGAGCTGACATCCAAAACTCCAACTCAACCTCCATCTACATTGAAGACCGAAGTCACATCTCCACTTGCATCTATCACCCAATCTGCAAACCAAACATCACCTCAACCTTCATCTCCAACTTCACCCAAGACTGAGACTTCAAGTCAGGCAACATCTCAGACTCTGTCGTCTTCATCTTCTCCTCATGACGAAGTCCTACATGAATCCTCAGTTCAACCTGAAACTACTCCTCTGCTTGAAATTGAAATCGTATCTGAGCTGGCATCCAAAACTCCAACTCAACCTCCATCTACATTGAAGACTGAAGTCACATCTCCACTTGCATCTATCACTCAATCTGCAAACCAAACATCACCTCAACCTTCATCTCCAACTTCACCCAAGACTGAGATCTCAAGTCAGGCAACATCTCAGACTCTGTCATCTTCATCTTCTCCTCATGACGAAGTCCTACATGAATCCTCAGCTCAACCTGAGACCATTCCTGTACTTGAAATTGAAATCGTATCCGAGCTGGCATCCAAAACTCCAACTCAACCTCCATCTACATTGAAGACTGAAGTCACATCTCCACTTGCATCTATCACTCAATCTGCAAACCAAACATCACCTCAACCTTCATCTCCAACTTCACCCAAGACTGAGACCTCAAGTCAGGCAACATCTCAGACTCTGTCATCTTCATCTTCTCCTCATGACAAAGTCCTACATGAATCCACAGTTCAACCTGAAACTACTCCTCTGCTTGAAATTGAAATCGTATCTGAGCTGGCATCCAAAACTCCAACTCAACCTCCATCTACATTGAAGCCCGAAGGCACATCTTCATTCACACATGTCATTCAATCCACTCTCCACACCGAACCTCAACACACAACCGAACCTCTTCCCGAGCCTGAAATTCCAACAGAAGTTGGCTCCACATCTGAAACTGAATCCCAGCCTTCTCCTGAAACAAATCCAGAACTTGAAGCTCCACATGAGTCTATAACCACATCTCAACCTACATCCAAAGCTCCATCTCAACCATCTCCTCAAACAGAGTCTGAACCAGAACTTCAAGCCACAACTCAGCCTGTGACTACATCTCAAACTATATCAGAAGCCCCAACTCACTCCGAGACCCAATCTTCTCCTCAAACCACATCTCAACCAGATTCTGAAACCACAGCACACGATGTAACTGTACCCCAAATTACATTGGATGCCCCAACTGACTCCGAGACCCAACCTTCTCCTCAAACCACGTCAGAACCGGAATCTGACACTGGAGCGCATCTTGTAGTCGTACTTCAATCTACATCAGAAGCCCCAACTCACTCTGAGACCCTTCACACAGAACCCAAACTGGAGCCTGAAATGCCCCTTCTAACCACAACACTCATACCTGCAACCTCACCACCCACGTCTTCATCCTCACCAGAAACCACACTTCAACATGAAACCTCCAGGCAACCTCACCACAAAGTTCATCCGAACCACCAAAACCCCGAAGCCCCATCCCCCCTTACCACTAAGCATAAAATCGTACCCATCATTGAGATCTCCCAAACTGATGACATCGTGCTAAGGTTCTTGAGAGTGATTCAGAGGTTCTTACACATCATTAGGAAGTTGAAAGACGCTGTGTGGGTCTGGCCCGATTTGTCAAACCTGAAACTCGTCAAGGAGAGCGATGTGGCTTCTCCCGAGGAGGAGTCGGAAAGCCCACTGGAGGATGACCTGCCTGGTGAGTCCTGGTAAACTGGAAGGAAACCCAACGTGCCTTTAGCACGCAGGTGTGCCACCGAAGTTGAAAACTCTTGGCAATGCCAGCAACCTCCTCTGGGGAGCTCTGGCAGCACACTTACCAAAACCAGGAATGAAAGTTTTGTTCCGGGTTCTGCTAATCTCATGCGTGCTGGGCCTCCGGGGCAATTTTACACAGCTTGGGGTGGTGAGTCAAGCTCCACCCATTCCTGGGACTTCCGAAGCAGGGGAGTGGTGACCACAGACAGGGCAAGACCTGTGGGCTGCACGGAAATGGATGAAGAGGCCATTGCATTTAATCTCTTGCTGGGACCTCAGCAGTCTGGAGAAGGCAAGGTTGCGTTGGGTTGCGTTAATACTTTGTTGTGCACACAGGCAGCCCTTGATACAGGGATCAGCTTCTACAAAGGCTAAGAATCGGAATCTACATACCTGTAAGTTTAAATCCTGTTCCCCCCTTCCCCCCGATTTTCTTTGTGACAGATGTTTGGCAATGTGTTTTATTGTTTACAAAATGTAAATATCAAAATGTGTTTACAAAATGTACCCGTTCTGGTCCGAGGCTCTTCATTTTCCCCGTCCCCACCTCCCCCACTTCTATAAACCCATCTTTCTGACACGGAGACCTTCTGTTTGCCAAGGCGGCTGTAAAAGTTCTTCAATTCTACACACTTGATCAGCGGCTGTTGGGTCCCTATTGCACTTTGTGTAAAACTCCGGACAATTTAGTCCACACAACAACAGTACAGCGTCATGAAGGTGTCCTCACCATGACTCTGTAGGGACTTAATAGTGACGTGTCTGATCGCTCTGCTGCAGTGGTGGGTTCCGGATAGTTCCAACTGGTACGGTTGGAACAGGCCCAGCGTCGTCCACATGGACACGCACAGCACGCGCATGCATCTTAGTGCCTCCATGAGCCTCCACGGCGTTCCAGCTGATCCACGGACCATTGTGCAGGCGCCGTACATGCCATGCGTATGCGCAGAAGCTTTAAAAGACAGGTAAGGAGCTCAAGAGGGCAGGTGGGCCCTCCGGAGGTCCCTACCAGAACGGTATCCGGTGCTCCAGGCAAGCTCTGGTACGCCCATACCAGGGCGTATCGCCTGCAACCCACCACGGCTCTGCTGGGATGAGATTTCTCGTGCATCTTGTACAACTTCCCAGCTCAGTTCTCTGAAGCATGGAAGGATCGGTCAAGTGCAATGGTGGGTTCCTACCAGTTTGGACTGAACCAGTAGTGGTTTGGTGGCCTGGGCCGCTGGAACTGGCAGTGACCCAGGACTGCCACGCCCCTGAACTGGTTCTACAGGCGCTGCAATTTTATTTTTTTGCTTCTGCACATGCACAGAACAATTTTTATTGCACTGTGCATGCGCGCACAGCATGCATCAAGTGCATGCATGCATGCCCACGAGCAAACTGGAGTAATGACTGCTGGAATCCACCCCTGGTCAAGTGGACCCCACGGAGTTGGTCCAGTTCGCTGCTGTCCCTTCCGTCTGGTCATGAAGAACTACCTGAAGACCACTGATGGGTATTGAACGTGGCACGACATAACTGCAAACGTCAAAAGCGCGCTGACAACACCACGGCGCTAAAACCGCGATGTCAAAAGCGCGCCGACAACATCGCGCCGACAGAAGCGCGATTTAACTTAAGGTAAGGTTTAGGGTTATTTTTAGGGTTATGTTACAGCGCACTTCTGTCGGCGCGCTGTTGTCGCGCGGTTTTGACGGTGCGGTTTTGTCACCGCGCTTTAGTCTACCACGGTTTTGTGGTGGAACCGGTATTGAAGAGTGGGCAGGTGCTTGTGCCCCGCAACCACAGCCAAGTATTGTTGGGCGGTCCAATCAGCTGGTACCTTTCCTTGCAGCACCACGTGCTTACTGGCGCTCCATTCACCAGTAGCGGTGCCATCTTCAGATCCAGCATCTTTACCCGCGTCAAGCACCCATTCTTTCACTTGGGTCGACCTGACCAAGGTTGGCTTTGGCTGAAGATCAGAGGAGGATCTCCACCCAAAGGTAGACTTGGTCAGCTTGACCAACGGGCAAAACTGCTGGATCTGAAGATGGCACAGCTACCAATGATCAGATCGCCAGTAAGCATCAACCTTCCCCACTTCGGAGGCCAGCTGTTGGGGTGTGGGACGTTCCACCTTGCCCGCCTTTTCAATAAAGACCACCTACCCATGCTAGTTATTGTTGGGGGTCTTTTACTGCCATGCGATGTCCCTCATTCCCGAAAAGGCCAAGAGCCCTTTGCTTAGGTGAGTTCCTCCTCCCTTCCTGTTGAGGTCCGGAGTTTCCTAACGATCAGCTATCACAGTGTTTCTCAACCTTAGCAACTTGAAGATGTCAGGACTTCAACTCCCAGAATTCCCCAGCCAGCGAATGCTGGCTGGGGAATTCTGGGAGTTGAAGTCCAGACATCTTCAAGTTGCTAAGGTTGAGAAACACTGAGCTATCACAAATCAAAACTCTGAAACAGCGGCCATTTTAGCCCATTAGGGCTGACCATGAAGTCTTTCTCCACCTAATGGTCACACTCTGTGTGTGTCCCCAAAGATCTGGGGACTGGCCATTTGAGGAAAAGATGACCGTGTTGGAATTCCTAGAGAGGGCCTCCTTTTACAGCAGGGGTCTCCAACCGTAGCAACTTGGGGACATCAACTCCCAGAATTCCTCAGCTGGTTTGCCCTCCCCCTTTTTGCCCTCCCCTGAAGCCCGGGAAGGGCACAAAATGTCCCAACAGGCCTACCGGAGGTCTGGAGGCTTCAGTGCGTGCATGCGCGGGTGGGGGGAGGGGAGGGCATTGCATTATGGCTGTGGGCACGCACATGCGCCCTTTTGGCACCCAAGCAGAAAAACTTTCGCCATCACTGCTCTAGTCAGGAGGCGACGTCCGGTTCCAGAGGGGATCACATTCGCTGTAAAGACATCATACCGGACTGTGATTGTTTCACACAACTTTCTTAGACTGCGGGGCCTGCTGTGCTTGTGTCCCTCCAGGAGTTCTGCTCCAGGAGACCCAATACAGCGGTGGCCACCGCAGCGTCTCCCCTTTCTCATCACCTTTAAAGCCCTACATGGCTTAGGGCCTGGATATCTACGGGACCGTCTCCTGCCACATACCTCCCAGTGACCGATAAGATCGCACAGGGTGGGCCTTCTCCGGGTGCCATCAACTAGACAATGTCGTTTGGCGGCTCCTCGGGGGAGAGCCGTCTCTGTAGCTGCTCCAGCCCTATGGAACGATCCACCCCCAGAGATCCGGACCCTCCCCACTCTCTCAGCCTTCCAAAAGTCTGTTAAGACCTGGCTGTTCCGGCAGGCCTGGGGCTGTTGACCTCTCGAATGAGGTCCAGCCCCACTACGGTTTAGTGTGGTGTTGTGTTTTAACCTGCTTTGTTTTAAACTTTTTTAGTATTTTTTAAATTGTCTTTTATGTAAGCCGCCCGGAGTCCTTCGGGATTGGGCGGCATATAAGTTTATTAAACTTAAGGGTTTAACACAACCGGAGGTTGACACACACAAGCGGAGCGATTGTGCTTTCTCAGCGAAGCTACCAGGCTGGTTTCCAGACGTCCAAAATTTATTTCTCCAGGTGGAATCTTTGCAACAACAACATCAACAATGTAGACTCGGGGTCCTTCTAGAAGTGGAATGGGGGCCTGGACAGCCCAAGGTCTCTACCAGAGCCGGCAGCCCCTCTTCTCTGGGCTAGGAAGCCTGGTCCTCCGGCCTCCTCCTCCTCCTCCTCCCAGGGCAGCCGAGCTGACCTCCCCCTGCTGGCCTTCTCGGAGGTCCCTGGTGGCCTCCGCTGAGCAGGGAGGGCTGCCCGCGGTCTCCGTCCAGGTGCAGGCAGCCCACGGTTACTCGTTCCCGGGGCTCAGCTGGACGGACGAAGGCTCCCCTTGACTGGCCTCCTCAGTGGGGGAGTCCTCCTCCTGCTCCCCCTCCTCCTTCGCCTCCAGCTCAAAATTCTGCAGAGAAACAGGAAAAAGGATGGAAACAGGTGCTCCACACCTGGAACTCTGCAATGACCGCCTGCAGCCACAGGGAGGCTTCAGCAGAGGGAGTAGCGCAAGAGGTGGCTTGCAGATGGAAGGGAGGGAGGGAAGAGAGGCAGGCAGGAAGGAGGAAGGAGGGGGAGAGGAAGGAAGAAAAACGGAGGAAGAGAAGAAAAAAGGGGGAGGAGGGAAGAAAAAGGGAGGAAGTGAAGAAAGAGGGAGAGTGGAAGGAAAGAAGGAGGAAGGAAGGAAAAAGTAGACAGGGAGGGAGAGAGAGAGAGGAAGGATGGAAGCAGGCAGAGAGGAAAGAGGGCTGGAAGAGGGAAGGAAAGAAGAGGGAGGGAGGGAAACTGAAGAAAGAAAACTGAAGTCAGGTCCACAAACTATCCGCTAACTGCAGCTAAGCCGCACCGGGGGGTACCCAGAGCCTCCCGGAAAGCCCATCTGCACCCATCCTGCCAAAGAGCCCATTCCCAGGGGGGCTTTGGGCCTCCAGCCCCAAGCAGCCCCCCAGGCGCCTCTCTTGCCTCCAGCTCCTTCAGCACTTCGTCCATGAAGTCCCCGGAGTTCTCCTTGTAGGCCACAGCCAGCTTGATGGCATCGCTGAAGAGCTACAGAAGAAGGCAGAGGTCAACCAGGGAGGCCACCGCTGGGCACCCCTCCCCTGCCCGGCCAGTGGCTCCCTGGTCCCCGCCCCCCACCCTCGCCCAGGAATCCAGGCCTTCCTTCCCCCACCTTCACAACGTTGGTGCCATCGGCCGCAGAGACGAAGTAGAGGGGCAGGTTGAGCTTCTTGGGGAAGCTGAAACTTTTCTGGGTGGCCTTTAGGTCGGCTAGAAGGAAACGAAAGAGAACCGGGTGGCCAGGAGGGGCTGGGCCCCAGTTGACCCAGAAGGGTGCCAGGGGACGCAGCGCAAGACAAGGAAGCACCCACAGGCTTCCTTCGGTGACTGAAGCAACCCAACCGCCGAGTTTGCAACCAGAAGCACCGAAGAATGAACCCAACATGGCAGGTTCTTCCAGAGACGGAGGGACCTTGGAGGTCTCCTGCTGAAGCAGGAAACCCTCTACCATTTCAGACAAACGGTTGTTCAACCTCTTCTTAAAATCTTCCAGTATTTGGAGTATTCGCAACTTCTGGAGGGAAGCCATCCCTCTGGTTAATTTCCAGAATAATAAGAGTTGGAAGGGGCCTTGGAGGTCTTCTAGTCCAGTGTTTCTCAACCTTGGCTACTTGAAGATGTCTGGACTTCAACTCCCAGAATTCCCCAGCCAGCGAATGCTGGCTGGGGAATTCTGGAAGTTGAAGTCCAGACATCTTCAAGTAGCCAAGGTTGAGAAACACTGTTCTAGTCCAAGCAACCTGGTCAGGCAGGAAACCCTATGCAATTCCAGACGTAGTGTTGTCCAATGTCTTCAACTCGCTTATCTGCGTAAACCAGACGTTGCTTCCTCTGAATTCCTGAGATGCCCCCCCCTAGACGAGACCCACTGGAGGAGGGCCAGGTGAAGACGGGACCCTTAAGTCCTTCAGCTTCTCTCGTCTCCTTCTTCAGGGAAGAGACAAGGACGGTGCGGCTGTGTCGACGTAACACATCCCCATCTCTTCTCTGAAAGTTGCCCCCAAAGCCTTAAAAAGCTTCTGCCCCCCCCCAGAAACATCTGGGCTCCTGTTGTAGATGAGGACCATTAATTAAACAACGCATCTGCCTGCCCCACAAACGGTTGCCCACTTCTGCTACGCAACTGTTGATGTCGTTGTTGCAACTGTCAATGGAGCCAAGGTGGCGCAGTGGTTAAATGCAGCACTGCAGGCTACTGCTAGATCAGCAGGTCAGCGGTTCAAATCTCACCGGCTCAGGGTTGACTCAGCCTTCCATCCTTCCGAGGTGGGTAAAATGAGGACCCAGATTGTTGTTGGGGGCAATATGCTGACTCTCTGTAAACCGCTTAGAGAGGCCTGAAAGCCCTATGAAGCGGTATATAAGTCTACTGCTATTGCTAATGGGTGAGTGGGCAGCCACACAGGTCTCCTAAACAAATAAACACGTACCTGGCTAGGAATGGGCCACGGTTGGGACAGAGCCCCATGGCTGGATGGGAGTGACAGCCTTTGAGTTGGGGAAGTAAAACCCTGCAGTTTGCCACCTCCCCTTAAGCTCCTCACCAGGATTTTACGTCTTTAAGAAGAAGAGATTGGACCACCATTTGTCTGATATGCCATCTTGAGCAGGGGGTTGGACTAGAAGACCTCCGAGGCCCCATCCAACTCTCCGTCATATTGCATTTTCCAATGGAAAACATCCTTTTGGTTGATGAAGCTTTAAGAGGAACTTCCATTGTGATGCTCTCCATAACTGGTGAAGCAGCCTTGGGGCAAGTGTGTGTGTGTGTGTCTCTCTCTCTCCCTCCCTCTCCCTCCCTCTCCCTCCCTCTCCCCTTAAAAGCCTGAAGGCCAGAAGATTTCCCCCTTGTCCAAGAAGTGGCTGAATCAGATCTCCTCCCCCTCGGTGGACTTCCCAGAGGTGGAAAGGGGAGGAGACCCACCATCGATCTTGTTGGCCACTACAATGCAAGGGATCTGAGGCCGGAATTCACGCAGCTCCTTATACCAGTTGGCCAGGTTCTTGTAGGTGACCTTCCTCTGGACATCAAAGACCTGGAAAAAGGGGGGTGGGTGGGAGGGAGAAGAAGCTTATCGTGAGCTAATCAAACTGCAACCAAAGTCTGAGATCCTGGTGGGACTCGACTCAGGTTGCAAACAGCCCCAGGGAGAAAGGCCTACTAGACCAGGGGTCTCCATCCTTTCGTTGGAGAACCCCCACCCCCAAACCCCATGTGCCCGTTTCCTTACCATGATGCAAGCGTGGGCCTTGTGATAGTAGGACGCATGCATGCTCTGGAAACGCTCCTGGCCGGCCGTGTCCCAGAAGTCTGGAAAGCAGGAATCCCACAGCTCACAGAGGACCCACTTCAACCAACCCCACCTCTCTCGGCCGGTGTCTCTCAACCGCGGCGGCTTGGAGGTGGGTGGACTTCAACGCTCGGGATTCCCCAGCCGGCAGGGAGGTGAAGTCCACCCATCTTCAAAGGGGCCCCTTCTCTAAGCCAGAAGACCCATTAAGTCAGCCTCCCCCAACCTGGGAATCTTCTGAACATAGGGAGCCCTTGAGAGAGAGAGAGATCGTGGATCTTCTGCTGAGACCCAACGACCAGGGGGACCCCCCCATCCAGCAAGCTTCTCAGCCCACTTCAAACCGTGGGCAGATGTGTTATCAGAATGGGGTCCCACCCAATGAGATCAGGGAGTGGACTCCACCCCATGCTCTCCCCCTCACTGGGTCCAGCGAGCCCTTACCCACAAGGACCGTCTTGCCGTCCACGGTGGCCGTGTGCTTGTAGAGGGTCAGGGCAAAGGTCGAGAGCTGCTGGGGTTTGCTGTGGGCCAGGGTCAAGGAAAGGAGGTGGTCTTCAGAAGGAAAGAAGCCAAGTAGGGGTTCCTCAGAAGAGGCATCAACGCAGCATCTTGACTGCTTCTACTCACCAGGCCCCCCCCTCCAACCCCAGAGGGAGTTTAGGAGAGTTTTAGAAGAGGACGTAGAGACCCCACCCTCTGCTCGAGACGGGAGACCTTTCATCATCCCTGGTCAATCTTCTGACCATGCCAAGTCAACGGGGGAGACAGGTTCCCTTCACAACCGTGTTACTCACGCATCAAGGGCAGGGATTCATTTAACAACTGGGGCACGAAAGGTCATAAAATGGGGCAAAACTTGTTTAAGGACTGTCCTGCTTAGCAGCAGAGATTTTGGGCTCAATTGTGCTGGTACATCAAGGCCTACCTTTATTTTAATTATAGCTCTAATTATTTTCTGGGTAGGCAGGTAAGTAGGTATGTGTGTGTATATATATATATATATATATATATATATATATAGATAGATAGATAGATAGATAGATAGATAGATAGATAGATAGATATAGATATAGATATAGATATAGATATAGATATATAGATAGATAGATAGATAGATAGATAGATAGATAGATAGATAGATAGATAGATATGGATGGAGAGAGAGAGATGGATGTAGGTAGGTAGGTAGATAGAGATAGATAGATGATAGATAGATAGATAGATAGATAGATAGATAGATAGATGGATGGATGGATGAGATTATAGGGATGGATGGATGGATGGATAGATCAATGATAGATAGAACATGATATATGTATATATGGATACTGTAGATGATTATATGGCTGGATTGATAGATCGATGCTAGATACATAGAATATATGATGGCTACACAGACAAACAAATAGATAGATAGCACATAATAGATGGGTGGATGGATGGATAGAAGAAAGAGAGGGATAGATGGATAGATAGATGAGATAGATGAATGGATAGATAGAAGAGAGGGATGGATAGATGAGAGATTAAAGGGATGGATGGATGGATTGATGATGGATGGATAGATAGATAGATAGAAGAGAGGGATGGATAGATAGATGAGAGATGGATGGATAGAAGAGAGGGATAGATGGATAGATGAGGGATGATATAGATGGATGGATAGATGAGGGATGGATATAGATGGATGGATAGATAGATAGAAGAGAGGGATGGATAGATAGATAAGAGATTATAGGGATGGATGGATTGATGATAGATGGATGGATGGATAGAAGAGAGGGATGGATGGATAGATGGGGGATGGATGGATAGAAGAGAGGGATGGATAGATAGATGAGAGATTATAGGGATGGATGGATGGATAGATGATAAATAGATGGATGGATGGATAGATAGAAGGAAGAGATGGATGGATAGATAGGAGAGGGATAGATGGATAGATGATTATAGGGATGGATGGATAGATGGATGATAGCTAGATGGATGGATGGATGGAGGACACCCTGGGAGAAAGGCACCTGGGGCCACCTGGGGAATGTTGCAACCCCTGACTAATTTCCACTTCTCTCCTCCTTCGTGCCATCCGAAGCTCCAGGGTGGGCGATCGGGGGAAGAAGGCCTGGTTGCCCCTGGAGGAGGCTAGAAGAAGCTCCACCTGCTCTTAGGCCCCCAGGAGCCCCTTTGTCCTGGGGTGGGATTTCCACCCGTCAGCCGAGGGTCAAAGGATACAACCCCTCCATGAGGAAGCGTTCCATCAATCTGGAAAAGAGGGAGAGAGACCCGTTGAGGAAGATTCTGTGGGAGGAGGCAGAGCCCCAGGGGGTGGGTGGGGAGGGGGGGTCAAATGCATCATCGGTCTGGAGTCCTTACGCCCCCAAGAGAGACCGAAGACCAGCCCCCTCCCTCCCTCCCTCCCTCCTCCCCGTGAACTCCACTGACTCCCAACCGGCCCCAATTTGTCCTGACCGTTACCAGACCAGATTCTTCGGAATACAGGTTGTCCTTGACTTACAACGTTTCGTTTAGTGACCGTTCAAAGTTATGATGGCACCGAAAAAAGGAAACCTATGGCCATTTTTCACACGACCGTTTCAGAGTTCCCAGGGGAAAAATTTGGACGCTTGACAATTGACTCATATTTATGACAGTTGCAGTGTCTGGGGGGGGAGGGGGAGGGTGTCCCACGATCCCCTTTTGTGACCTTCGTGCCAGCAAAGTCCTTGGAGGAAGCCAGTTTCACTTAACAACCGAGTTACTATCTTAACGACTCACTTAACAAATGTGGTCATAAAAAGTGGGGCAAAACTCACTTGACAAATTTCTCAGTGAGCAACATAAATTCTGGGCTCGATTCTGGTTGTAAGTCGAGGACCACCCATAGGTACCATGGAATATATTCTCATTGTTCTCAAACTCTTATCCTGGCTGCTGGTTTCCTGCGTCCAACAGATTTTGGGCCAACCATTCAACCAAGCGGCTGGTTTGGGTTCCCATCCATCATCCCTTCCCTGGCACCACCACACCCCTAATGCCCAGCTGAAGTCCACCCCCGTGGGAGGAAGCTGAGCCCAAAGGGAAGAACCGAAGGCTCTCCCCAGAAATGAAGAGAAGCAGGAATAAAGGAGAAGATCTGTAGGGTCGAACTGATGGGTCCCTGGTGGTTTTCTGGCAGGCGTTTCATGACCCAGCTAAGCAACCTTTTCAGGGCTGGGAGGTGATGGGGTTTGTGGAGAGGAGGAGGAGGAGGAATGACTAGGGATTCTCTGAAGTTGGGGGCTTTCTTGCAGACCTTTTATGACCCAACCAGGTAACAGCATCAGTGCTAGCACTACCACCGATTATTGTGACATAGTCTGCAAGAAAACCATCAAACTCAGAGAGCACCAAGGACGCCACAGTCCTCCTCCCTCTCCCTTTCTCCTTCTCTTGTTCTTTCTCTTTCCCCTCCTCCTCCATCGCTCCTCCGCACCCAACCTTTCCTCCCTCTTCTTCTCTTCTTTCCCTCCTTCTCCTCTTCCATCCCTTCTCCTTCCTCTCCTCCCTTCTAGCACTGATGATCTTCCCTGAAAACTTCTCAGCTGAGGGTGGGAAGGCAGCAGCCTCCTTTCCCCAAAGACAGCTGTGTGTGTGAGGTTGTGTAACCCAGTGTTTCTCAACCTTGGTGACTTTAAGTCCTGTGGACTTCAACTCCCAGAATCCCCCAGCCAGCTGTTGAAGAGTTGAAGTCCACAGGACTTAAAGTCACCAAGGTTGAGAAACACTGGTGCAACCTGTCTTGCGCGACTCAACCAGACCCCCGTCGAGCGAGCGGTGGATGTCTCAGCTGAGAGAGGGAGGGGCTCCGACCCCCGGGATTCCCCAGTCAGCCTGGCCCTAGAGACCATCTAGACGTGCGCATCAGAGCCCCTGGACCCTCTAGCGGAGTTGCTGGGCCCTCAGGTGGCCCCGAGGGCAAGAGGCCCCCTCCTCGCCCGGGACCTCCACCTCGCTTGCCCCACTCCTACCCGTGGGGCAGTTGAGCCCCCCCCTGCCCCTATAGGCCACGGTGGGTTTCTGGGATGGGAGAGGGGGCGATGGGCGGTCCAAACGGACTCAGCGACCCCGTCCCGGACTGCAGAGTTGGGGGGTGGGGTCGCGACCCCCACCCTGGCTGGGGCTCCGGAGGAGAGGGGGGGGCGCAGAGCCCCGGAGTCCCGTCCGGGCAGCACGACGGTTGCGCGGCTGCCAACGCTCCCCTGGGACTGGGGGGCGGGTGAGGGAGGAGACCCTCCTCTGGGCGGCGGGGAGGGGGCGGGGGGGTCTCCGGAGGCCACTCACTTGGACTTGCCCACCGCGCTGTCGCCCAGGCAGATGATCTTGACGTTCTCCTCCGCGTCGTACTTCTCCTGGTCCAGGGCGGGCTCCCCCTCGGGACCCCCCGGCTTGGCCATGCGGCGCCCACCGGCCCGCCAGAGGCGGAGGAGGAGGAGGGGGGTCTCTGGGGGGAGGAGGAAGCCTCAGCCCGGATCCCCGCAAAGCCGCCTCGCTCCCACCCCCGGCTCTGCAAGGCTGCGGTCCCCCCCCCCCCCACTCGCTCCCCGCCCAGCAGACGCCGCCTCGGCTGCCAGGCGACCGGCCGGATGCTGCGCGCGGCCCCGCGGGACTCGCCCCGCTGCCGCCCCCTCGCTAAGCCCGACGAGAAGGGCGTGCAAAAGCCGCGCAAAGCCTCCCCCGCGAGGGGAGGCGGCAGGAAGGGTGGAAAAGCGTCGCACTTGCGCCTCTCTTCCTGCTTCCCTTTGCAAAGCGGGGGAGGAGGAGGGGAGCGTGCAAAAGTCTGCCGCGGCCTCCCGCTTCCCCTTGCACGCCGGGTGGGGGTGAGGTGGGAACGCCAAGCGTGCAAACGTGCCCCAGTTGCGCCTCTCTTCCTGCTCCCCCTTGCAAACCGGGGTGTGTTTCAGGGGGAAGCGGCCAGCCTGGAAAGCGGCGGGCCGAAGTGTGCAAAGGACGCTTGCAAGGGAGAGGAAGGTGCCCAAACATGCAACTGTCCCCTCTCGCTTCCAGCTGCCCCTTGCACCCCCATGTGCGTTGGGTGGGTGGGGGGTCCCAAGCGTGCAAAAGCGCCCCGGGCACCCTCCGCTTCCGGCTCCTCCTGGCCGGTCGGGGCGGGGCGTGCAAAAGCGTGCAAGGGCGTCCCAGCCCCGGAAGGGGCCGTGCTGGTGCACACGTGCGTCTCCCTTCCTCTGCCTCGCAGCGGAGGGACCCCTCCGCCCCACAGCCCCCCCAGGGGCAAGATGAGGGCCTCCTGGGCGGGGCTGCGGCGGGCCCTGCAGCTGACCCTGGCCGTCGCCAAGCCCGACGCGGTGGCCCACCC
The DNA here is from genome assembly GCF_051295495.1 of Thamnophis sirtalis. Classification (NCBI taxonomy): domain Eukaryota; kingdom Metazoa; phylum Chordata; class Lepidosauria; order Squamata; family Natricidae; genus Thamnophis; species Thamnophis sirtalis. The sequence continues at coordinate 877,906 of NW_028261389.1, forward strand.
GCTGGTGCTGGAGGTAAGGGCCAGGGCAGGCCGGGAGGGGGGTGGTGGCGCAAGGGCCGCCGCTGGAAATAGCCCCCTCCCCTCCCCAAGCTTTCCGGAGCAGAGTTTCTCCCCCCCCCCCGTCTCTTTAAGACGGGGAGACTTCCAAAGCTGGCTGAGGCATCCTGGGAGTTGAAGTCCACCTTCCTTAAAGCGACCGGGGGGGGGGGGGAGAAGCCACATGCTAGACCCGTGATGGCAAACCCACGTTCCTCCAGCTTAGCTCCAGCGCGCATGCGCGGGGTCCTCCCAATGGCCAGCTGGTTTGGGGGTCTCTGCCCTGGATGTGCAGGGTGCCAGGTGGGAGACGCGTGTGCAGGGGGTCCTGTGCATGGGAGCAGGGTCAGGTGTGTGCACAGGGGTGGGGGGAGCACGGGCGGGGGTCACGAGAGCATGCGTGGGGAGGCGGAGCACACAGGGATGTCACACGCGCATTGTATTATGGGTGTGCATGTGCTTTTGGCATGCAACAACAACCGAAAGGTTAGCCATCACTTCCAGACTAAGAACTGTGGTTGATGTCAGGCTTGTTTTTGAGAGTGTCCAGGAAGCCTGGATGAAGCAACACGCATGCAGGACCCCAAGGAAAGAGGGACACGGCCAGTGGCACCCACACACCTCTTCCACTGCCACACCCCACTCCTCAGCTATTATGGAGGCTTCACATCTCGCCAGTTAAGCAGCGGAAGGAGCACCGTCTGCTGGCCTTGAGCCAGCCCTGGGGGGTCCACTGGATGCCTCTAGGGGCTGTGCACGGATGGAAAGCTCCCCCCTGACCCATCTGAAGTTTTGTAGTGTTGTGATGGGTCAACAAGGGTCACCTCCAGAGGCCCACGGGGCAAGGAGCATCCCGCCTTCTCTGGATGGCCGTTGACGTGGCTGTCGTCCTCGCATTTTGAGGGCGTGAAGATTTCTTTGGGCTCCATACTTCCACATGTGGTGGAGGTGTAAGAAAGCGAGGAATTACTGTGTGGAAATTCATAATTGGCTAGGAAGGAGAACTGAGCGACATAATTGCGTTTACACCAGGCACCTGCCTTTTAGGCATTCCGACAGTTATGACGAAGCAGCAATATATTTCGTCTTATATGGGGGAGGGAAGGGGGAAGGATGGAGGGAAGGAAGGAGGGAAGGAAGGAAGGAGGGAAGGAAGGAAGAAGAAGTAGGAATGTTGTAAGATAAGATGGAGTTATGGGATGGTAAGAAAGCAATTTCAAGTATATTGTCAACTGCAGGGGAAAAAATTGCTATGAATACATATTATTAATAACACTTGTGAGATCATATAATTGTGAATGTATATATGAAATTAATAAAATTTTCAAGAATAATAAAAAAAAATTAAAAAAAAATATTTCCTCTTATATATATTGACGGCAGCAAGACTCATATGTGCTAAATATTGGAAAAATGCGAACACCCCACCGGTCGACAGTATAATTAGGAAAATTTGGGATTGTGCTGAAATGGATAGATTAACCTTAAAAATTAAAGATAAAGAAGGCTCGAAGTATTATAGGGCATGGAATAAATTTTATGAACGGATAGAGAGAAGAGGTAGAAATTGAGAGGGAAGTTGACTGAATAACTGAAATAAAGATGCTATAGAATTATGGCTTTTATACGGAAAAAAATTGTAAACAGGCTAATGTAAGTAGAAATGTAGTTAAAGCTCATTTTCTTTTCTCTTTCTTTTTCCATGGGTTGGATTATTATAATTACTGTAAATATATTACTGTTATAGTTTTTAGCTTGTTAAGTAAGTTAAGATTTGCTATTGATTTTTCTTTGGTTTTGCTTTATTTGTAATTGTTACCCTGACATTATTCGGGTTTTCTCCCACGTAAAATTGGAAGTATCTTGGCGACGTTAGATAGATAGATAGATAGATAGATAGATAGATAGATAGATAGATAGAGATAGATAGATGATAGATAGATAGATAGATAGAGATAGAGATAGAGATAGAGATAGAGATAGAGATAGAGATAGAGATAGAGATAGAGATAGAGACAGAGAGAGATAGAGATAGAGATAGAGATAGAGATAGAGATAGAGATAGAGATAGAGATAGAGATAGAGATAGAGATAGAGATAGAGATAGAGATAGATAGATGATAGATAGATGATAGATAGATAGAGATAGATAGAGATAGATAGAGATAGATAGAGATAGATGATAGATTGATAGATGATAGATAGATAGAGATAGATAGAGATAGATAGATGATAGATAGATAGAGATAGATAGATGATAGATAGATAGAGATAGATAGAGATAGAGATAGATAGATAGATGATAGATAGATAGAGATAGATAGAGATAGATAGATGATAGATAGATAGATAGAGATAGATAGATAGAGATAGATAGAGATAGATAGATGATAGATAGATAGATAGAGATAGATAGAGATAGATAGATGATAGATAGATAGATAGAGATAGATAGAGATAGATAGATGATAGATAGATAGATAGAGATAGATAGATAGATAGAGATAGATAGAGATAGATAGATGATAGATAGATAGATAGAGATAGATAGAGATAGATAGATGATAGATAGATAGATAGAGATAGATAGATGATAGATAGATAGATAGAGATAGATAGATAGAGATAGATAGAGATAGATAGATGATAGATAGATAGATAGAGATAGATAGAGATAGATAGATAGATAGATAGATAGATAGATAGAGATAGATAGATGATAGATAGATAGATAGATAGATAGATAGATAGAGATAGAGATAGAGATAGAGAGAGATAGAGATAGAGATAGAGATAGAGATAGAGATAGAGATAGAGATAGAGATAGAGATAGATAGATGATAGATAGATGATAGATAGATAGATAGAGATAGATAGAGATAGATAGAGATAGATAGATAGATGATAGATTGATAGATGATAGATAGATAGAGATAGATAGAGATAGATAGATAGAGATAGATAGATGATAGATAGATGATAGATAGATAGATAGAGATAGATAGAGATAGAGATAGATAGATAGATGATAGATAGATAGAGATAGATAGAGATAGATAGATGATAGATAGATAGATAGAGATAGATAGATAGAGATAGATAGAGATAGATAGATGATAGATAGATAGATAGAGATAGATAGAGATAGATAGATAGATAGGGGTTCCACCGAGAACTGTTTGCTACGCTGGGTTTCCAGGGGTCCCCTCAAAGAGCTTCATTGGTGGCACCCCAGTCTTTGGAGAGAGCCTCACCCACACCACGTTCTCCAGCACATTCATCAACCCACAATAGGCTGTCCCCACTTCCCTTTACAGAAGGAGCTGGAGGTGCAGGTCAGCTTCCACCTTTCCAATGGCGCATGGGTCGCATAGACCATGGGTCAACCTCAAGATGGGTAGATGGGGAAGCTTAGACCTTCTGTTGCCGTGAGACACACACACCCCCCGCCCTCCTGCTGCCATTGGCTGCCCCTGATTTGGGGTCTCCAGTGCTTGGATGAATTTGTATATTTTGTGTCTGGATTATTTCTCTATAAAATTGGGATTAGGGCCATTCAGTGTGAGGTCTAGTAGTCCATCAGACCTCCAGGGGAAATTGGTTGTGGAGGACTAAGGCCTTCTCCATTTTGGGACCAGTCCTAGACAAATAAGGGGTGGCCTACTTTGAAAAAAGTTTCGTAGTCTTCAAACTGGATTGTATTATGGGATTAAAGATGCCATGTGAAGCTGCAGCAAGGCAGGTCATCTTTGGAGATTCTCCATCATCCAGGACATGATTGTCCCAAAAGTATCCCCCCCCCCCCCACAAAAGAAAAAGTTGAATGGACTTCCTTGGGTTTTTCTTTGAAAATGTTTCGCTTCTTACCAAAGAAGCTTCTTCAGTTCTTCAGAATGTCTGTGGAGGTTGTCTATCCGTCCTCCAGGTCCTGATTGTCCCAAAGGTGCTTTTTCACGAGACAAATGGACATTCTGGTTTTTCTTTGAACATGTTTCTGAAGAACTGAAGAAGCTTCTTGGGTGAGAAGCAAAATGTTTTCGAAGGGAAAAAAAAGTTTCTCTTTGGAAAAAAACACTTTTGGGACAGCAGGAGGAGCTGAAGCCTCTCACCTTCCCCCAAAGCCTCTTGGACGGATGGCCAGATGACCATGGGTTTGGACTTGTGGACTTCCATGGCCCCCTTATATTGTCCCAAAGGGGCTTCCTTTTCACCAGGCGACTGGACTTCCCGGTTTTTCCTTTGGAGATGTTTCACTGCTCATCCAAGAAGAATCTTCACCCAAGCGTTAGAAGAAGCTTATTTATTTAGCCGCCCGGAGTCCTCCGGGATTGGGCGGCCTATAAATCTAATAAGTTGAATTGAATTGAATTTATTTTTATCTGTCAACAAGTACACGGAAACAAGTAGGAAAAATACATGAAAAAATGGCGCACGTAAATGGATATAAATAAGCAAAACATCGCCATAAACACACAATAAGAGGACATATCAATGGGGACAGTGGGACAGGGACGGTGGGCACACTGATGCGCTCAAGGACGCCCCCTTAAGGAGCTGAGGTGGCGCAGTGGTTAGAGTGCAGTACTGCAGGCCACTTCAGCTGATTGTTATCTGCAGTTCGGCTGTTCAAATCTCACCGGCTCAGGGTTGACTCAGCCTTCCATCCTTCCGAGGTGGGTAAAATGAGGACCCGGATTGTTGTTGGGGGCAATATGCTGACTCTAAACAGCTTAGAGAGGGCTGAAAGCCCTATGAAGCGGTATATAAGTCTAACTGCTATTGCTATTGCTTAGGGACCTCTTACTGTAGGCAGCTTAAGGTCGAAGGTATGGGGAGGGGGGTTAGAGGACCTAGCAACAGGATCAGGTAGGGTGTTCCACACATTTACTACTCCTCTGTGGCTGAAATCGTTTTTCCTGCAATCAAGGTTAGAACGGATGACATTGAGTTTGTATCTCTTGGAGATACAAGAGCCGAGGTGGCGCAGTGGTTAAATGCAGCACTGCAGGCTACTTCAGCTGACTGCAGTTCTGCAGTTCGGCGGTTCAAATCTCACCGGCTCAGGGTTGACTCAGCCTTCCATCCTTCCGAGGTGGGTGAAATGAGGACCCGGATTGTTGTTGGGGGCGATATGCTGACTCTGTAAACCGCTTAGAGAGGGCTGAAAGCCCTATGAAGCAGTAGATAAGTCTAACTGCTATTGCTATTGCTATCTTGGTGGCCCTTGTGTTATTGAGGTTGAATTAAAGTAGTCATTAGCAGGTAGGATGTTATGGCAGATGATCTTCGCTTCTTGGATGAGAAGTGAAGCATCTTCAAAGAAGAACTAGAAAGACCAGTTGCCTCGTGAAATCCCCCCCCCCTTTTGAGACAACCCTGACCTCGATGAGGGAGAATCTCCAGAGACATTCTCCGTATATTCTTTTCTTCCTTCTCTTAGGCTGTGCATGAAACCATTCTCAACCACCAATTCTTGATCGTCCGGACAAAGGACCTTCTCTGGAGTAAGGAGGACAGTCAGAGGTTCTACCAGGAGCACTCAGGTGGGTGTGGAAGCTTCCAGATGCAGCAGGGGCTGAAATCCGGGTTACCGGGAAGGACTGGGGAAGGGTCTCGTGTCCCCCAATCCAATCCAGTCTTGAGATCCTCCCCAATGCAACCCATTTGGCCTGTGGATGTCCCAGAAGCTGGAGTAGATGGCCCTCAGGTTTGATCCAGTTCGGAGATCCTCTGATGGTCTGAGGCTTCCTGCCCCCCAAAGATCTTCATGTACAGATAAAGGGGTTCAGTAGATGGAACCTAGAAACCCCAAGCCCCCATTTGGGGGCCTTGGAGAAATAATCTCAGGATTTCTAGAGCTTAAAATCTGGGCCTCCTAGTGTTGACCATGTCCATGTCCCTCATGGAGCTGAGAGTCCTCTTGCGTGAACCTGATCCAGGTATGGGCAGACACGCTGTTGGGCTGAAGAAAAGGAGGGGTCAGATCTTTCCTCCAGTTCCTTTCTGTGGGTCGGATGAGATCCTGGGAGCAGGGATCAAAGCTGGAGTCCATTATGTTCTTGTCAGCCTTGACCATCTTGGCTGCTGCGTCTCTCCCTGAAAGTTGGGGGTGAGCAGTTGTGCTGGAACCTCCATGCTGGATCCAAGCCAATTTGTAGCGCACCAGCCCTACATCTCAGTTGCTGTGGGACCTTCCTTGCATTGAGGTCCAGGAGGGTGGAGAACGAGCAGAGCAGAAGTTCCTCAGAAGTTCTTCTTCTTCTTCCTCCAGGGCGTTTTTTCTACCAGAGGCTGGTGGAGTTCATGTCCAGGTAGGTCCAGAGATGGTGGTGAGAAGACCCCCCTTCCTGTTCCCCAGCTACCTCCACACCAAACACTTCATTGTTTTGATCTAAGGGCGGGTGAAATGAGGAAGGGGAATGTTGAAAGAGTAGGAAAAAAGGAGAGGACTCATTAGGTCCCAGCCACCATCTTGGCTTCTTTTTGGTGTGTTTGTGTGTGTGTGTGTGTGTTGGAGACCCTTGTCCATATTATATCTTGCTCCCCTGACACAAAAGAAGCAGAGAGATCTGTTGCCTTAAAAATTCAGTTAAGAAAATAAACAAATAACCCACCCCATTCACGTTTATGTCCAGTTGAGAAATAGCAGAAATTCCCAACAGATTTGGGATGAGAAATTTCCCTCTTTTTTTTAATGCATATTTTTGTTTTGTATAAAACAAAGTTAAAATACAAAAATTCAGAAGTAAAATTGTGGGAAGACTTTTACTAGTTATTGTGTTCCCTCTCTTATCAAGATATTTGTACCTGTGTTTGTGTGTATATATAACACACAGGTACAAATATCTCAAAGGCAACACAGCTGGTAAAACTTTTCCTATAATTTAGGAATGTATATACAGTATATGTGAGGTGGATGGACTCCGTTAGCCTGGTTGGGAGACCTGAAAAACCAGGCAGGGGGCCTTCTGTCTGGCCCTGGTTGGCTGGATGTGTGGCACCTACTGTATTTTTCAGAGTATAAGACGCACCCTTTTCCTCAAAAAAGAGGTTGAAAATCTGGGTGCATCTTATACACTGAATAAATTTTTTGCCTCCTGAAACCCCACCCCCTTCACCAAAATGGCCATGCACAGCCTGCAGGAGGCTTTCAGAGAGGGGCTGGGGAGGGCAGAAATGAGTGAAAAACGGGCCTTTTTTTGCTCAACTTCCCCTCTCCCCAGCCCCCAGGAGCACTCTATAAGTCTCCTAAAGGCTATCCATGCCCTTTTTTTTGGACAGAAAACAAGCCCGTTTTTGCAAAAAAAAGGCCCCTTTTTTGCTTGTTTTGGGGGTCCCAACCCTCCCAGGAGCATTCTGCAAGCCTCCTTAAAGAGCTATTTGTGCACCTTTTTTGAAAAACAAAATGAGCCCATTTTTGCAAAAAACGAACTGTTTTGGGGAGGTTTGCAGTGTGTAAAAACTTTTTTTTTTAAAAAAATTGCCTCTTCAAAATCTTGGTGCGCCTTATACTCCAAAAATATGGTAATCCAAAAGCAGTTGTGTTGCGTTTTGACCACCAGGAGGCAGCATAGTTTCACAAATGGCCAGAAGTTCTTTCGGTGAGGCTTGAGAAGCTGTCCTGTAGATCAGTGTTTCCCAACCTTGGCCACTTGAAGATGTCTGGACTTCAACTCCCAGAATTCCCCAGCCAGCATTCGCTGGCTGGGGAATTCTGGGAGTTGAAGTCCAGACATCTTCAAGTGGCCAAGGTTGGGAAACACTGCTGTAGATGGAAGCGCTTTCTCTCTTGGTATTTCCAGATGGGGGGACGTGGGGGGTCTTCTAGATTGTCAGGGTTCAGGAGGACAGGAGGGAGGAAGGCAGCAAGCAAGGAAGATGGAAGGAAGGGGGAAGGAAAAGGAGAAAGGGAGGGAAGGAAAGAAGAGGGAAGGGAGAGGAAGGAGGCGATGGAGGGAGGAAGGAAAGAAGGTGGAAGGGAGATGGAAGGAAGAAGAGGGAAGTGAGGAAGGAAAGAAAGAAGGGAGGAAGAAAGGAAAGGGGAAGAGGGAAGGGAGGATAAGGATTTCGAAGCATGCAGAGACCAGGGAGTCTCAGGGATTTAGCAATAGCAATAGCAATAGCAGTAGACTTATATACCGCTTCATAGGCCTTTCAGGCCTCTCTAAGCGGTTTACAGAGAGTCAGCATATTGCCCCCAACAATCTGGGTCCTCATTTTACCCACCTCGGAAGGATGGAAGGCTGAGTCAACCCTGAGCCGGTGAGATTTGAACCGCTGACCTGCTGATCTAGCAGTAGTCTGCAGTGCTGCATTTAACCACTGCGCCCATTTATCTTTCCTTTCCTTTGAAGTGGCCCCATGAGGGTTTATATCCTGGCTCACGAGGAAGCCATCACACGCTGGAGGTCATTGATGGGCCCCACCAAGGTATATCGTGCCCTCCACACGGCCCCGGAGTCCATCCGCGGGTCTTTGGGCCTCACCGACACCCGGAACACCGTCCATGGCTCAGGTGAGCCCCAGAGCGGAATTCGTAGGAAAGCGTGTGGCACAGGTGGCTCTTGAAAGCCTCGTGAAGTTGTGGGTGCTCCAACACCTGAGGTTTTTAGGAAGCGCCTGGACAGCCATTTGTCCGGAGTAGTATAGGGTTTCCTTCCTGAGCAGGGGGGTTGGACTAGAAGACCTCTAAGTCCCCTCCTGATTCCATTCTTCTCTTCTTCCCTCCCAGATTCTGCAGCCTCAGCCAGCAAGGAAATTGCCTTCTTCTTCCCAGATTTCAGCGAAGAGGAGTGGTACCAACACGAGGAGCCACGGCTCCGTAGAGGAACAGCTGGAGCTCACGTGGCCATCGGTTGCCACCTGAAAGACGGCTAGATGGAGCAGGATTAACCAGCTTGAAGTTGCCCTCGTGGATGTCAACTGAGGCTCTGCTGTGTCCAGCTGTGGTCCTCAGGAGCTGAGGCTTCATTACAGCGTGTGGACCAGCAGAGAGGGGCCTTTGACCCTCTTCCTAGGCCAAAGAGCATTCAGACGTGCGTGTGCCATGTGCAGCCTTCCCTGGGGGGCTTCACGGAAGGGCAGAGTTTCCAGGCTGGGGGGAGCAGTCTGCATTGGATCTCTTGAAGCGCCTGAGACCAAGGATCACGTCCAGAAGGTGGGACTCTAACCGGGTTAGACCTTCCTCCAGCCTAGAATGGTCTTGGGTTACTATCTGGAGGTTGAGTCATGGCAACTGGACTTCTAAGAAGAACCAGAAGTCCAATTTCTAGCATCCAACTTCCGGGCAAATTTAGGTAGAAGACTTAGAATTTTTATTGACTCTTAGGTTACTGGTTTCTGGGTCAGATTTTGCCCACATACCAAAGAGCCCTTCTCCTTGCGGGTTTACCCACTGAACCCCTTTGGAAGTGGGTGGGGGGCAGTCTTGCCCCAGGCAGCTGTAAGAGGGATGTGCTCCCTTCCCACCTCGTGCTTAAGACCTCTGACCTCTTGCATAAGTGGCTGGGGAATTCTGGGAGTTGAAGTCTGGGAGCCTTAGAGCCTCTGGGTTGTCCAGCCAAGGACTCCGGAAAGTCCCTTCCTTGTGATCCTCCAAGCATCACCTCCCTCCTTTGGAGTTCAGAGTTTGGCCTCCTTATTTCATACCTTTCTTGAACCCAAGAAAGTTTGCTTTCTTCCAAAAAGTGAGCAAGCCTCAAGGAAAGGCTTCCCCTGCTCCACCTCGGCCTTCCCTCCACCCAGACGGTAAATACTCATTACCAGTTTCACCCTGAAAGCCAACACATAAATTAGACCGTTTATGAGTCTCTCTCTCCTGCCAACCAGCTGCCTTTTAGACGAGATGGTCAAATACATCCTGGAAGGGCGACACGCGCTCCACCCCAGGTGTGGACAGCCAGGCCTTCCCCAGAAATGAGAGAGGAGATACCCGTTTTATGGAACAATTAGCAAGGATATTTTTTTTTTAAAAAAAATAGGATTACATTAATCCCTATTTTGGGTACAACTTCTGCAAACGTATTTATCTTATTGGTAAAATTATTTTGGGTTTTGCATTGGGGTTTTATTTCTGTAAGCCGCTCAGAGTCGCCGTGGGCCAGCTGGGTGGCCTTAGAAATCTTCTTAATGAAATAAAAGTAAATAAATTGCTAGATAAGACAAAATGTGGCAGCGAATCTGACTGGCAAAGCATTAGCAAATGCTCAAGGGAATGGTAAAGATGCCCACGAGAGGTTCTGCGGGAGGCATTGAGAAGGGCCCAGGTAGCCCTGAAAACTGCCCAGTCAAATGGTGAATCATGCAGGGGAATTGCAGATGTGATTATTTTATTTTTATTCTATATATTTTATGTTTTTAATATTTTATTTTTATATTGTATTTATTTTTATTATTTTATTTATTTTTATTTTATGTTTTATGTTCATTTCATTTATATTTTTTTATATTTTATTTTGTTTATTATTTTATTATTATTTTTACAAATAACTCGAGGTGGCAAACATATCAGACACAACAATTTTCCAACACTCCTGTTTTCCTCACAACGATGACCCTGCGAGGGAGGTTGGGAGGGACTGGCCTAAAGTCACCCCAGCTGGCTTTCATGCCTAAGGCAGAACTAGAACTCACAACCTCCTAGCGATTGGCCCCAATTCACCCACTTGGCTCTTCCATGGCCATAGGGGAACTCACTTTCAGCCTCTCCCTTTCTAGCTTGGTGCCTTAACCCTCAGCTGTGTGTTCGAATCCTCCACCTTGGGTGTTGTTTTGTTTATTTTTTGGAAAACCACGCAACCCTCTCAAAAGTGCAGAGTCCTGACGATAAAAGCACCTTGCAAGTTGAGGAAAAAGGGGGAAACGACTGAGTTAGATTAACCAAAGCGATGTGATTTTGCCGAAGGTTTATTCATTCAGACATCCATTTTTCTCAACACTTCAGTGGGGAATTGATAAATAGCAGAGTTGGGAACTTGCATAACTATCATTTGCCATTTTTTCATTACAAGATTGCAACGTCCCATCGTTATACCATGTGATTTCTATTATAAACGGCAGTTAAATTGCAGCCGAGGTGGAGAACGCCGCTTTATGAAGGAGATCGAAGCAAATTGGAAGGGATGTGGGAAGCCAAGCGTCTGAAGCAAGGAACACTCAATCCACATTTATTATTTATTTATTTATTTATTAATTGGACTTCCATACCGCTTAATAGGGCTTTCAGCCCTCTCTAAGCGGTTTACAATTTTTTTTAGCAAATTGAGTCAGCAACTTGCCCCCACAGTCCGGGTCCTCATTTCACCCACCTTGGAAGGATGGAAGGCTGAGTCGACCCTGAGCCAGTGAGATTTGAACCGCTGAACTGCAGATCACAATCAGCTGAAGTGGCCTGCAGTGCTGCACCCTAACCACTGCGCCACCTCGGCTCTTCCTCACATTGGGGAAGACCCATTCTAGAACAGGGGTCTCCAACCTTGGCCACCTTAAGACTTGTGGACTTCAACTCCCAGAATTCTGGGAGTTGAAGTCCACAAGTTTTAAAGTGGCTGAGGAATTCTTAAAAAGTGGCCAAGGTTGGAGAGCCCTGTTCTAGAACTTTCTCAGGATTGAAATGAAGGCCTGGTTCACAAGACCCAACCATAACGACCCGTAAAACCTCTGGGTTGAGCATTCTGGGTAAACCAGACCACTGCAGTTTCTTCAACAAAGCATAAGGAAGAATTCTGGCACAGCAAAGCACCTGGAATCCAGCTAGCGAAACGGACCAGTGACCTCGGTCTGGGAAAGAAACGTCCCGTGTTCAGGGTCTATGACAGCTCTCTGCTGGAGAATTCACCCTGGCCAGCGCTTCACAAGATAAGGGTTACATTAATATTGAAGAAATCATGGAATAGAATTATTAAAGGATGCCAAAGGAGGGGAAAACAAAATGTGAACAACAAAACTTAAAATATTTTGTAATTATTTTAAAGAATCGAGTTGTCCCGCAGTGAATTGGCTGTGGTGAGTTAGAAGGGGCCTTGGAGGTCTTCTAGTCCAACCCCTTGCTCAAGCAGGAAACCCTCTACCGTTTCAGACAAATGGCTGTCCAATCTCCTCTTATAAACTCCCAGTGTTGGAGCATCCACAACTTCTGGAGGCAGATTGTTCCACTGGTTAATTGTCCTCACTGTTAGGAAGTTTCTTTTTCGTTCCAAGTTGCTTCTCTCCTTGATTAGTTTCCACCCATTGCTTCTTGTCCTGCCCTGGGGGGGGGGGGGGGCTTTGGAGAATAGTTTGAGACCCTCTTCTTTGGGGCAGCCCCTGTGATGTTGGAAAACTTATATCACCCCTGGTCCTTCTTTTCATGAAACCAGACATATCCAATTCCAGCAACCGTTCTTTATATGTTTTAATCTCCAGTCCCCTAATCATCTTTGTCCCATTCTGCCATGTTGGAGATGATATGGATACACCCCCCCCCCTGCAAAACGATGCATAGCATTACACCTTTTTGTAAAGAAACGCTTCTCCTTTTGCTGGGGAGTCTGTCTCCATCAATCATGGCTCCTCTCCTGGAGGCTGGGAATTTGAGGGCTCTGCTCAGGATCTCCGTTGTTCCTAGCACCCTTCTGGACAGAGAGCTCGGATGTTCTTCCTGGGATCTGTTGGAGAACCTCTTCTAGCCAATCACAAGCCCCAAGGGCTCCTACCACACTGGGACCCCTTTGGCCTTTCAATGCAATTTGGGGTGAAGACCCTTTGAATGGCTTGGGAGTAGGAATGGATTTCCAGAGGGGGAATTGCAGACTCCATGCACCATTTGCACCACTCGGGGCCCTGAGGACACAGAAACCTCCAAGTGGTCTCAAGGGCTCTTTAAAAGGATTGAATTGAATTGAATTGAATTGATTTTATTTGTAGGCCGCCCTTTTCCCTGAGGGGACTCAGGGCGGCTCACAGAAAACCAGGGAGGGGGGAATACAACACTAAGACGACAACACATAATAAAAATAATACGCAACATGCATACAACATTCGGGCGGGGTAATGGTCCTTATCCCCAGGCCTGACGGGCGAGCCAGTTCTTCAAGGCTGTGCGGAAGGCCTGGACGGTGGAGAGGGTACGAATCTCTACGGGGAGCTCGTTCCAAAGGGTCGGGGCCGCTGCTGAGAAGGCCCTCCTCCTTGTGGTTGCCAGCCGACACTGGCTGGCCGATGGAGTGCGGAGGAGGCCTAACCTATGAGATCTTATAGGTCGTAGGGAGGTAATTGGCAGAAGGCGGTCTCTCAAGTATCCAGATCCACTGCCATGTAGGGCTTTATGGGTGATCAATAGCACCTTGAAGCGCATCCGGAGATCGACAGGTAGCCAGCGCAGCTCGCGGAGGATAGGTGTAATGCGGGTGAATCGGGGTGCACCCGCAATCACTCGCGCGGCTGCGTTCTGCACTAGCTGAAGTCGCCGGATGCTCTTCAAGGGCAGCCCCATGTAGAGCACATTGCAGTATTCCAGCCTAGAAATCACGAGGGCCCGAGTGACTGTTGTGAGGGCCTCCCGGTTCAGGTAGGGTCGCAACTGGCGCACCAGGCGTACCTGGGCGAATGCCCCCCTGGTCACAGCCGCTATATGATGGTCGAATGTCAGCTGTGGATCCAGGAGGACTCCCAAGTTGCGAACCCTCTCTGAGGGGTATAAAATTTGACCCCCCAGCCTGAGTGTTGGATTAGTGGCCGAATTTTTGGGAGGAAAACACAACAGCCACTCGGTCTTTTCTGGGTTGAGCACAAGCTTGTTAATCCTCATCCAGTCCATGACGGCTTCAAGCCCCCGGTCCATTACGTCAACCGCTTCATTGATTTGGCACGGGGCGGACAGATACAATTGCGTATCGTCCGCGTATTGATGGTATCTAATCCCGTGCCTACGGATGATCTCTCCCAGCGGTTTCATGTAAATGTTAAATAGTAGGGGGGATAAGACCGAACCCTGCGGCACCCCATATTTCAGGGGCCTTGGGGACGATCTCTGCCCTCCCACTAACACCGACTGCGACCTGTCCGAGAGGTAGGAGGAGAACCACCGTAACACGGTGCCTCCCACTCCCACCTCCCGCAGTCTTCGCAGAAGGATACCATGGTCGATGGTATCGAAAGCCGCTGAGAGGTCAAGGAGGACCAGGATGGAGGGATGTCCTTCATCTCTGGCTCTCCAGAGATCATCCATCAATGCGACCAAGGCGGTTTCAGTGCTGAATGAAAATGAGCACCTTTTCTGCAAATCCTTCCACCCCCCCACTATCCCGTTAGAGCTGAAGAAGCTTCTTGGATGAGAAGCAAAACATCTTCAAAGAGAAAACAAAATCCAGTTGCCTCTTGGGGAAAAAAAAGCATCCTTGGGACTCTTAGCTTTTCTTTTTCGGTCACAGGATCCCAACTGTCTTGTTCTCCTTGACCTTTTGTGGATCTCCCATCCAGACCTAGGATGGTTTAGCCCAGGGGTGTCCGAACGTGGGAACTTTAAGGCTTGTGGACTGGGGAATTCTGGGAGTTGAAGTCCCAGAGTCTCAAAGTTCCCAAGTTTGGAGACCCCTGATTTAGCGCGTATTCTACGTAAATGTTTCTCTACTACGCAATGCCAGCTACTTGGTGGTGCTGTTTGGTGCATGCTATTCCCGCCTGCCACCTTATACCCAGCTGCTCCATGTTGGGCTGTCTTGGAGGCCTCCCTGCGTAGTCTACACCTTGGGTCCAGGTAGTGGAGGAGCCCTGCTTAGCAATAGCAATAGCAGTTAGACTTATACACCGCTTCATAGGGCTTTCAGCCCTCTCTAAGCGGTTTACAGAGTCAGCACATCGCCCCCAACAATCTGGATCCTCATTTTACCCACCTCGGAAGGATGGAAGGCTAAGTCAACCCTGAGCTGATGAGATTTGAACAGCCGAACTGCAGATAGCAGTCAGCTGAAGTGGCCTGCAGGACTGCACCCTAACCACTGCGCCACCTCGGCTCTCTGCTTCTATGGGCCTGGTGCTCCATGCCTGTTCTTGTGCTGTCGTGACCAGTGCCTCAGCCCTTTCCAGTTGCTGGTGGGATTTTCCAACATCTGGTCACCTCAGCTATCTGTAGGGGAATATGGAATATTGAAATGAGGGGTCCTTTGATGCTCTCTGAGCTTGGTTGTTTCCTTGCAGACATTTCATTACCCGATTAAGTAAGACCATCTTACTTAAGAGAGAGAGGGGTTTTCAGAGAGGAGGAGGAGGAGAAGCTGAGGGGGTCCTTGATGCTCTCTGAGCTTGGCTGTTTTCTTGCAGGTGTTTCATTCCCCAAATCGGCGCTGATCAGGTTATCTAGTTTGAGTAATGAAACATTTGCAAGAAAAACAACATCCAGACAGTAGCCAGGACTCTCTCGGCTTTTGTGGATGGGCACGTCCCATGCAGTGTCTTATCTTTGTTATCTTTATTAGCTTATTAAAAGGAGAAATAAAAAAAACTTAAAATAAATAGCCAAGGAGACTAGAACACAGAATAAACAAAGGAATGACAGGGGCAATAAAATTAAAAAATACACAACGTAAAAGGACTTCCAATTCCCTTTATAGCAGATAGAGATAAAACTTGACTTTGCAATGTAAACACTCATATTGTCTTTATAACTTATACATATTACTGGTCATCAGATCCGTACGTCATGGTTTCTGTTCCTGAAAAAGCTTCAAGTGGAGCTTCTGATTGGTATTTAATTTGGCCTGTCTCTTTTTTCTAATCGGAGCTGAAAGTTTTGCCATCCCAGCCAGTTCCCCCCCCCCCTTTAACAACCACACTTCCATTGTGAGTATTGTCATGTTCTTCCAAAAATGAACATATAAAAGTCTGGTTGCCTTGCAATTTCCCCAAAGTTTTGCCCATCAACTGTAACAAAAATATATTTATGGAAAAATGGGCAGAAAGAAGGAAAGTCATTTTATGCCAGGAAGTAAAGAAGGAAGGATGGAAGGAAGGAAGGAAGGACAGAAGGAAGGAAGGACAGGAAGATAGGAAGGAAGGAAGGAAGGAAGGAAGGAAGGAAGGAAGGAAGGAAGGAAGGAAGGCTTTTATTTCCAAATACTAAGTCTTAAAATAACCTACATGGTCAAAAAGTGGTGTTAAAAATTCCTACAACTTTGTCCTTTCACGTTGATCTCAGAATGCAAACACACCTTGGGGCCAGGTGAAGAAGTTGGTCAGGAGAAGGCCTAAGTTTATCCCTCCTTTTCATGCCCAAAGAAGAGAACAATTAAGTTCATGGCCTCTCCCTGTGGAAGAACTCAACGAGCCCAGGAGAATTGAGGGCTGTGATTGTGACAAGAAAGTTAACAACTCCCTTTGCACCTTGTTTAAGCCTTCCAGAAAAAAAACCGTGGTTCTCCCAAGTGCTAATCCCACCCCGTTAACAGGGTCCCCAGGGGGCCTCTTTCATGGGTCAAAGGGAGTCTCAGCTGAAGGACCAGAGGTGGAAAACTTCCTGATCAACTTTGCCAATTAAGCGTTCTTGACACTAACTAGCTAATTAGTAAGAAGCATTCCCTGAAGGTGACACAAGTTCAATTCCGCTGGGAGAACTAAGATCTCCTTGTTTAGCAACGTAAAAACTTAAGGAAACCCAACAGCGAAGAGCCAGGATGAAGAACAATAGACCATTCATGACCTGTGAACTTCAGTTCCCAACACTCCTAAGCCATTCAATGCCAGCATGGCTTGGGAATTCTGGGAGTTGAAGTCCACAGGTGGTAGAGGAGCCCCCCCTGGTATAGAGGTTGGAGCAGGTAAAACATGGAAGGAAGGTCACGCCCCTTCAACCCGTAGTTAATGTCCACCATGTTTTTGAAGGATTTAGCTTTCTCTTCCACACGGAGGTAATATGTGCCGTGTCAGGGGGCATGTATGTCCGTGAGAGGGAGAGTTATTTATTTATTTATACATTATTTATTTAAGATGCCTAACATCCCTGTCCTACTCTCCCCATTTATTTGTACCCACTTCCTATATTCTTATTCATGTTTATTCTTATTGCTGTTATCTTGCTGTTAAGAGCCGAGGTGGCGCAGTGGTTAGTACTGCAGGCCACTTCAGCTGACTGTTATCTGCAGTTCAGTGGTTCTAATCTCACCGGCTCAAAGGTTGACTCAGCCTTCCATCCTTCCGAGGTGGGTGAAATGAGGACCCAGACTGTGGGGGCGATATGCTGACTCTGTAAACCGCTTAGAGAGGGCCGAAAGACCTATGAAGCGGTATATAAGTCTAACTGCTATTGCTATCTTCTACATGAGGGACAAACTAACTAAGTAAGTAAAACAAATAAAACAGGTATGGATGCACATCATGAAACACAGCTTTGAGTAACTCACAACAACAATGAAGAACAGAGTAAAACCCAAAACGTGGCTCCTCAGCCAACCATCTTCAATCCACCAAACCCTACAACCCATTTGATACATCCGCCTCTTGGCTTGAGCTCCAAGCTTGGCAGTTTGATTGCAAATCCTTCGTCATCATTTAAGGAGATGACATCAGCGAGCTTTGAGTTGAATATCTGGAGATCCCCAGATCTGGTATGTCCAGAATATCGCCCCATAAAAGCTATGAGACTCCAGGGAAGGTGTTTATGTGAGGCTCATATTTTAAATCAAAGCTTCCCAACGGACATGGAAAAGTTGCAGTGTTAGAAGAAGATTCTGGTCTGATCTGAGCCAGGATCACCTAAGAATGACATTGGACATGCTACTCAAAGAGTAAAAAAAGTTTGTTCAAGAGCATAGAAACAGCACTTGCAGTAGCTACAATTTAATATACAGCAGTGTTTCTCAACCTTGGCAACTTGAAGATGTCTGGACTTCAAGTCCCAGAATTCAAGTCCCAGAAGTCCCAGATGTCTGGACTTCAAGTCCCAGCATTCGCTGGCTGGGGAATTCTGGGACTTGAAGTCCAGACATCTTCAAGTTGCCAAGGTTGAGAAACACTGATATACAGAGACTGGCAATATTTATATGAAAGGTTTATAAAGCTTTATAACATTAACAATAACACTTAGACATTCACTGCACCGTAGTCCTTTTCAGCCCCCTCTAAGCAGTTTACAGGGCCACCATGTTGCCCCCAACAATCTGGGTCCTCATTTTACCATCAAATGACCAAAAGAATGGTTGAAGACAGTATAGGAATAAATCTAATTGTGAGCTAAAATTCCACAATTATGAAAATTCTTCCCACAGTATCATCTATGGAGATATTCAAGGATCCAAGTCAAAGGTGCCCATTCCAAAAGGGAACTAGACTTTCTTAGATATTTTTGTTGAAAACATTTCTCGTCCAAGAAGCAGCAGTTTCTCCATCTCCTCTTCCTCCTCCTGAAATGCGTCCCTTGGGAATCTGTCAAATTTGGAGGACAAGAGCTACTGGTGTTTCCCGGCAGCTGAGATTTCAAGCCCTTTGCTTTGGATTCAGAAACCCACATGTATATTTTTCAACTGTTAAGAACTTGACCTCTGATAACATTGATAGCAAAGTTCACCCATTGTACTATTCAAACCGATGTCCTCCTATCCTAAATCTCTCTAAAAGTCATGTCTCCTTAGAGTTGACCTGCACGGAGGGTGGAAGGGGATTAAATTCAGGGAATGTGAACTGGAACCTTTCCCCAGTCGAGTTCTGGCCCCCTGCTAGAACTAAATATTTCTTGGCAGATAACAGAATAAAAGAATTGGAAGAGACCTTGGAGGTCTTCTAGTCCACCCCCCTGCTCAAGGAGGAGACCCTATACCATTCCAGACAAATGGTTGTCCAATCTCTTCTTAAAACCTCCAACTTCTGGAGGGAATCCATTCCATTGACTGATTGTCCTTACTGTCAGGAAGTTTTTCTGTAGTTCTAGGTTGGTTCTCTCCTTGATTAGTCTCCATCCATTGCTTCTTCTGCCTTCAGGTGCTTTGGACAATAGGTTGACCCCCTCTTCTCTGTGACAGCCCCTCAAATATTGGAAGAGTTCTATCATGTCACACCAGTCCTTCTTTTTACGAAACTAGACACACCCAAATCCTGCAACTTCACATGTTTGAGCCTCCAGTCCCCTAATCATCTTTGTTGCTCTTCTCTGCACTCTTTCTAGATTCTCAACATCTTTTTTTATATCATGGCAACCAAAACTGGGTGCAGAATTCCAAGTGGGGCCTTCTCAAGGCCTTATAAAGTGTTACCCAAGAAGATCCTGATGCCAGCTCAGGCCTAACATTTCTGCAGTCCACTTATGCTCATCAACCAGAGGTCTTAATGGGATAAAGTTGGAATGCCAATGCACGCACACATGTATACACAGAGAAAGGCGCACACCCATAAAACACCATAAAGAAATAAAAACACTGTAAACGGAACTTCCTGGTTGGATTTACCACTTTAGGGACTATTAATACTGAGAAGATTATATGGTTTTATTATTTTATGACATGCTGTTCTTGGTTGTTTGGCTCCAAACCAGGATATTATAGAATAGAAATGGAATTCTTCATTGGCCAGGTGCGATCGGACACACAACGGATTTGTCTCTGGTGCAGAAGCTCACAGTGTATTTAGGAACAGCAAGTAATAAGTCATAATTGTAGTTATCATAAGAGGTCACACCAAGGTCCCATTATGAGGGACCATAATCAAAGGAGGAAATTCTAGGATCAATTCAGTCCCCAAAACAATCTAACACTTTGCAATTTCCTTTTTTTTTAAAAAAAAAATATTTTTTAAAAAGTTTATTCCGAAGTTAAAATACAAACTTCAACAGAAAAAAGGAAATAAAAACAAAGCAAAACCGGACAAGATAAAAAAAAAATATGAATGAGAAATAAATAATAATTAAAAACCTGAACATAACATAAATTGTCTGCCTTAGTTAAATACTGATAAATACATTTCAGTAATAATGATAATAATTCCCCTCCCTTGCAAAACAGGCCTACAGTTTATAAACTTCTTCAGCCCTCTTTGGCCGGCTAATTTGTCTTACCCTCTATTTACTCTGTAAAAAATAAACCCCATTAACAAGTAAAACCAACAACAAAATTAAAGTTTAAAGGACTCTGATGACAATCTGGTCTTGTAACTAACACACAGGCAGTCCACAACGGTTTCTAATCTACCATAAACTATTGCAATCCTTATCTCTGATCTGTCCAAGAGCAAACATCTTCAATCGATTCTTAATAATAAAATAATAGGAGGATGGAGAAAACAGCTGAGTGATAGGTTTCTCTGTCCTTTGCCGGAAGTGGACGACAGCTGCTTTCCAGAAACCTCCATCCTGTTCTGCATCTCCTTATCCTGCCCCGAAGGGTGTGAGTTCCTGTGAGTTCAGGTATATAAGCTGGAAAAGAGACCTTGGTGATCTACAGGATTTCTCCTTCAGATTGGATCCCTCTTTGAAGGTGAGAGTCACAGATTATAGAAAGAAGAGTAACATTGTGTAACGAGAGAGAGAGAGAGAGAGAGAGAGAGAGAGAGAGAGAGAGAATGAGAGAGAGAGAGAGAGAGAGAGAGAGATTATAACGTATTTGTACATAATTGCATAATTGCTGTGAAGAATATCAGAAGCTACTAACATCTTTTTTTCTTTTCTATTTTTCTTTTGTCTTTCCCTCCCTTTTGATCTTTCGTCTTTTTTCTTCCTTACTTTGCATTTGTTTATATTGGTTTTCGATGTTCATGTTTAAAAGTTTTAATACTAATAGCAATAGCTTCAGGGACACTTTGGATCTCACAACTCTGCATGTATGCCTCTTGCTCTGATTAAAAGGGTTTTCAACAAAATCGGGAAATTTTATTCAGATGCAAAACCTTCACCCCCTTTTTAAAAATGCCTGTGGTTTGAAATTCCTCAGCGTCTCTTGCAAGAATTCCAGGAGAAAAAGATAAAAGAGGTCATTTATTTGACGGATGAGGGATCATAGCATCTTGCGTGTTATAAGAAAATCCCGTATCTCTCCTAAGAGGTGGATGTTTTGCATTGTGTGTGTTTATGTCTCTCTTTGTCCATTTCTGGCAGCCAATTCACAGGATTAAAAGGTGGGGGAGGGGCAGGGAGAATGGCTTTTCGTGTCCATAGAAGAGATGAAGAGAAGAGGAAAATCAAGAGGGGCGGGACTTGAAACATGGCTCCCTTCCATTTAGGTGTTGAGTTCATTGGGGCTGGGGGTTAGCAAAGGGTCCCTTCTCCAAATTCTTCTATGAGGCAGCCTGCTCTGACTTTACACCATCCAAACATCCTGGACCACACCAACGATGACCAGATCTTAATGGTCACAATGGGCAGAACCAACTAGGAGAGCCAGAAGCTCAGAATCAACATTTTGAGAATTACAGGCTGTGGTTCCTGGCAGTCCGGGGTCTCTTCCAGTTGCTCAGGGGGCTTCTGGGGAGGGGAGGGGGCTGCAATCTAGAGATGAACAGGTGGGTTTCACGGTTGAGATGAGTGCTCGGTTCTTCCTTCTGGGGAGGGGCACCTGAAAGGGGGTGACCTGGTGTGGTTGGAGGACATTCAAGGTTCCTCTCAACTTCTGTTTCCCTCCTCAGGTTTGGAGATGCTTCTCGTCACTTGCTTCATCTTTGGCCTTTTGGGCAGCCTTACCTGGGCAGGTGAGTTGTTGCCAGCAAAGCTGATATATCCCACCTCCATCCTGTTTCCCCCTTGGTTTGTTTTAATGTTTTGTTCTTAATGGGGGAGCCTCTACTTCTAGCTATGATCCATTTAGGCCAATCCAGAAGGCCTCCGGGCCTCACTATATGGACACCAAAGACTGGTATCTGCAGGATGAGACTGGCATCTGTCCACTAAACAGGACCTGGGCATTTTACGTCCCCTGGGTCACCTCTGGCCCTTTGGCTCCCTCTGTCTGGCCCACCTGAGGTCAGTTGGAAATTAGAAACCCATTTCTTTACCCTCATGTGCCTTGGAGAATAGTTTGACTCCCTCTTCTTTGTGGCAACCCCTGAGGTATTGGAAGACTGCTATCATATCTCCACTAGTCCTTCTTTTCATTCAACTAGACATCCCCAGTTCCTGCAACCGTTCTTCATATGTTTTAGTCTCCAGTCCCCTAATCCTCTTTCTTGCTCTTCTCTGCACCCTTTCTAGAGTCTCCACATCTTTTCTACATCATGGTGACCGAAACTGAATGCCGTATTCCAAGTGTGGCCTTACCAAGGCCTTAGAAAGTGGCATTAACCCTTCACAGGATCTTGATTCTCTTCCTCTGTTGATGCAGCCTAGAACTGTGTTGGCTTTTTTGGCAGCTGCTGCACGCGCCTGGCTCCTATTTAAATGGTTTCCCTCCTTCATGGAATAAAATATTTTTCTTTCCTTGAATGTTTGTCGAATAGTTATAACCATCTTTTTTGCTCAAGGATCTCTCAACCTTGTTAATGTCCATGAAGAAAAAGTCCATTTTTATTCTGTTTTCCCAGCTGGTCCTCGTGGCCGGAGCGTCTGTCCTTCTGGCAGTTTTGCCCTTAAAGATGGAAGCGAGTGGGATTGCTACAAGTTCTATGAGGAAAGGGTCACCTTTGAAGATGCTGAGGTAAGTCACCTGAGCGGGAAGAATTCCCTTAATCTGGCCCAGAGGTTTTCCAAACTTCAGAAGGCCAAAGTTTGTGTCATTTTAAAAATAATTTCTTTTTATTTTTTATTTAAAACAAACACAATCCTTCTTTACATGCTGTAGAAAGTGTATCAGTTGGTTACAAAAAAACCTTTGTGCATCTCTTCCACAGTCAACAAACATAATTCATATTAATTCAAGCATTTTAACTCTAATATTTCTACATGTCACCATCATCATATCTCCATTTTCATTTGACTATAATTGTTTAGGCGTCCTTGATCATGGGTACCATTCAATATTCATATCCAATTATTATTTATCATAACACTACACATTGTATACATTATTATCATTATCAATTATTTATTTAATTATACCTCTTATTACTAAATTTCACTAAGTTTAACTAGTTTTAAGTTATATTCTTCCATCTATCAACCTGTATCTTTCCAATAACAAAACAATCTCATATCTTCTGCCATTTGTGGTACCAATCCTCTAGTCATCTTCTTGATCAGCTTTGTATGGCCTTCTCTTAGCAACACCTTGCTTATAAGATCTCTCATATAATCTTGATGGCCTCTTTCTGTTTCCTTATTCAGCTTGTCTTTGATTGTCACCAGTGTTATCAAAACTTTTGCTAGTGGAATTTCTTTAAGTCCATAGGTTCTTTAATTTTATCTTCTGCTATATCTTGACCTTTGAAATAGATTTCCTCTCCATTTAATTCCTCTTTCTGTATTCCATTCTTTCCACTTTCAGGAACAAACCAATTACCATAGATATCAGCAGGTTTAATCTCGTTATATTCATTTTCCACTTTGGTGTTTTGAGTTTCATGTGTGATTCAACATGTTGTGCAACACAGCTATTGTCTTATCCATGTTGGGAGAACAAGGCCAACAATCGGGTAACAAGTGTCCTCACTTAGCAACCATTAGCAGTTATGACTATGATGAAAAGGTATCTTTATGGCCAATCCTCACACTTATGGCAGTTGCAGTTACTTAGCCCAATTGTGGTTCTTAAATGCGAGTCTTCAAAAGTTCAAGCCCTTTTGTTGGTCTCTAAGAGTCTCTCGTTATTTCCACACACAAACACCCACCTCCTCCCCTCTTCTCTCTCTCTCCCACACCTCCTTTGTATGCCCCACTTTTTTATGGATATCCCACTGCTGACACCACTTTCACACCTCACTCATAAGTGGGAGAGTCATCTTCCCATATATATATACGAGCCTAATGACAGAGAGTGGAAGTGTGACCTTCCTCCCATACTTGGGCATACCAGGGGTTGTGACTTTAAGTATATACATACATACATACATACATACATACATACATACATACATACATACATACATACATACATATTCTTTATTTTTCCTTGTTGGGCAAGAAAATCATGCTCACATTTGCAGCCCCTCTTAGGACAACTTTCTACTGGAGGAACATAGCTGAGAGGGCCTTGTCTGACCCAACTGCAAAATTCCTGGGCTGGTAGACCGGGATAGTAGCAGATATGAGGGGGACAACATGGTTTGTGGGTGCTAAGATCTTTTTGTTTCTTCTCCCTTTGCAGCAAGAGTGTCAGTACAAATGGAAAGGCCAGCTGGCATCTTTTACAAGTGACAAGCAGGCAGTAACCATTGGAGCCTACGTCAGAAAGGAAAACATAGAGGATAATTTCGTCTGGATTGGGCTCCGCCGAGATGAAGGGTCCTCTCTGGTGAGTATTTGGTCCTCCTGTCTCTGAGCAACTAGCAGCTGTTTTCCATACAGATGTTTCTTGAGTGGTGATTTACGTCATCCTCGAAAAGCCCAGAAACCCTGTTCCATCTCCATTCCCTGATGGTGAAATTGTCCCAAGTTGATGAGTTAGACAATCCTGTTTATAGCTAATTGGGTTTATTTAAGTTAAATTGGCTCCGTGCTTTTCAATATGAAATCCATGTATTCTACTGGGGAGGTTGAAGAGCAGGAGGAAGGGGCAGTTGAAATGGGTGGAAACATGGTCAGGCAACACCTTCATCTGATGAAGGACTTCAAGTCCTCAGGTTTTGCAGGAAATGGTTGATGGTTGGGATGAACGTTTGTGAATTTGAGAAATCCTGGAAACTGGTAGAAATTTCAGCAGACTTGGAGGAGGAAAAATACGTCCTTGTCTTTAAAAGGGGGGGAAGCACAATGCAAAAATGCAGCTGCAGACAGTCTGATGTTGATACCTGGGGAGATTCTTGAGGAGATGATAAAGAGATCGATCACAATAAGCACTTTGAAGACAATGTCTGAACTCCCAGATACCTTTAGGCATTTGTCCGGAATAAACCCTGCCCAACTGTCTTCATCTCAGATAGCCTAGTAGATTAGGGTCACGCAGCAGACGTAATATATCTTGATTTCAGTAAAGCATTTGAAAGCATATAGTACTCCAGTAATTGCCAATCAGCAAGCTAATTGTGTCTCACAGAGTCTTGAGAATTAATTGGAAGATATTTGAATATCATTTTTTCAGTCTCCTGCTCCGTCATATCTCACCACAACTTTCTCTTCTCCAAGGAAGACATGTCTCATGTTTCCAACTTAAAGTTCTCCCAATGTTTTCTTTCTAAGTCCCTTATCATCTTGATAGCTCTGGAGACTCTTCGACTTGTCAAGGCCCTTCCTAAAATACAATCGCCAGAACTGGACACAATATCCTAGTTGACACCACAGGAATTAATCCTGGACCTTTGGCTTGTCAATATTTTCATCGTTCCTTTGAACGAAGGAGCGCTAAAGTGGCATAGAGAGCATCCTTGTTGTTCTTGTTCAGTTGTTAAGTCATGCCCAACTCTTTGCAACCTCCACAGACCACACCAGGCCCCCCATCCCCATCCTCCACTCTTCCCAGACTTTGCCCCAAATGTAATGGCTTAGAGTGGTGTTTCTCAACCTCACCCCTTTTAAGAGCTACAGAGTTCAACTCTCAAATCCCCTAGAAGTTGGGAGTCGAAGTCCACACATCTCAAAATGAACCAGAACTCAAATGATCTTGATGAGTCAGACAAACCGTCTGAATGCAACTGTTGGAAATGCAAAGTTCTTTTCTTAGGGAATAAAAGCTAAAAGCACCAGTGCCACATGAAGGGAGCCACTTGGCTATCTACAGCAACAAAATTC
Organism: Thamnophis sirtalis; assembly: GCF_051295495.1. Lineage (NCBI taxonomy): Eukaryota > Metazoa > Chordata > Lepidosauria > Squamata > Natricidae > Thamnophis > Thamnophis sirtalis. The sequence continues at coordinate 903,707 of NW_028261389.1, forward strand.
TCCACCACCACCCCCAAAAGGGAAGTAACTGTTCTGTGGGGTCCTTCGTGCTCCCTCCCTCCCTCTCCTCCCTCTCCTCCCTCTCCTCCCTCTCCTCCCTCTCCTCCCTCTCCTCCCTCTCCTCCCTCTCCTCCCTCTCCTCCTTTTTTGAAAAAGTCTCATGACCCAACTAGGTAATAACCTCAGTGCTAGAAGGGAGAGGGGTTTGCTCTCTGTTTATGTACAAGTGGCTCTGCCAGTGTTGGTGGGAGTGTGGTGGTTCCTTCATTAGGCTATTGTTGACTTGTCTGAGTTCCTTGATTGGGGTCTTCTTTACTTCTTGACTGTAAAGTCAGCAAAACCCCTTCCCTTCCAGTGCTGATGATGTTCCCTAGTTGGGTCATGAAAGGTCTGCAAGAAAACCACCAAGCCTAGAAAGCACCAATGACCCCACAGCCTTCCTCCTTCTCCTCCTCGTCTTCTTCCTCCCCCCCTCCTCCTCCTCCCACACTCCCTCCTAGCGCTGATGACGTTTCGAGTTGGGTCATGGCTCAAAGGTTCGAGTGTCCTTGTAGCCCCAGAGACCTTGGACTCTGGGCAGAGCCAGAGTGAGAGTGCTTGGACTTCTCCACTGCTTCATGCGCCCAAAGAGCCTAAGGGAGTCTCCGTAAGAGGCATGTGGCGCATGCTTCCACTATGACTTAATCAACAGGACTTCCCTCTTTGAATTAACGTAAGCGAAATTCAGAACTGGAAAATAACATTTTCTATCTCCCTTCCCTGTGTCCCCCACTCACCCACCTCAACATGCTTTATTGTCACAGACTACTGGATGGCGCTGGGTTGATAGATCACGATCCAGGTACAGAAAGTGGTACACTTCCGAACCCAACAATCGGTACCCCCCTGAGTATTGCGTCGCTCTCTATCCTCCATCTGGTCAGTATGAAAAGCCACCATTCCTTAGTATGGTTGGAGTTTGCATCTGTAATTCCAGGAAAGCAGCGGAGGGGAGGCAGAGGGAGGGAAGACAGGGATGGGGAGGGAAAGGAAGGAAAAAAGGAAGGGAAAAGGGAAGGGAGAAATCCATACAGATCCTGGGAACAATGCTCAACTTAAAGGAGACTTTTTTGAGGTGGGTGATTTAAAGTATTTATTGGGGAACCTTAACAGGCCAAAGTTAACAATTCCTAAAGAAAATGCTAGTTCCCATAGCAATAGCAGTTAGACTTATATACCGCTTCATAGGGCTTTCAGCCCTCTCTAAGCGGTTTACAAAGTCAGCATATCACCCCCAACAACAATCCGGGTCCTCATTTCACCCACCTCGGAAGGATGGAAGGCTGAGTCGACCCTGAGCCGGTGAGATTTGAACCACTGAACTGCAGAACTGCAGTCAGCTGAAGTAGCCTGCAGTGCTGCATTTAACCACTGCGCCACCTCGGCTCTCATCTCAGCCCAGAGGCAACTCAGTCTCACTGCTTCTTTCTGCTATTTCTCATTCACTGTCAAAGTGGAAGATTTCGACAGTAAACGTCAAATAAGAGATTACCTAAAAGATCCACTGTGTGTCATTTTAAGAAGGAAGCCAGATGTGCCAAATCTGCAATCTGAATAGAGTAGATTCATGCAGTGTTTCTCAAGACGGGCAACTTTAAGAAGTGAGGCCTTCAGCTCCCAGAATCCCCCAAGCAGAGGCCCAAATGCTTGAGGGAAGACCAGGGTCTTGAGTGCCTTCATGAAGGAGTCGAGGCTGTTGTAGCTCAGCAGGAAGACTGTTCCAGAGCAGGGAGGCAGCCACCGAGAATGGGCCCTTCCTGCATCCCATCAGATGGCAATGCTTAGATGAGGGGAGCTGCAGCATGCCATCCCCCCCCAGCCCCCACCTGTAGAAGAGGAGCAGGTTGAGCTGGAAGGTGGAGTTAAACTTGTCATCTGTGTGAAGTCTTTGTGTCGCCACCAGAGACCGAAGTCCTCTTGAGCTCTGTTGAGCCTTGTCCAGAGCCAATTTAGCTCTGACCTTTAGTTGGCTGGATTCTTGCGTATTGGAGCTACTTGTACTTGAAACCACCCATGAGTGGACAGGCAGAAGAACCTGGGAAAAGGTAGCCAAATCCTATGCCATGTCAGGCTCTACAAGTGATGACCACCCATCTTCCTTTCTTTCAGCATACGTCTACTGGGTTGATACAAACTGTAGCCAGAAGCATTCTTTTCTCTGCAAATGGAAACCTGCTTAAGCTACGTCTGCAGATGGAGTCAGAGGGGCTTCCCATTGATTGGAAACCTGAGCTGAGATCTTTTGGTCCCACCTTCTCCACGTGCAAAACCTCTTTTCCACAAAGACCATCTGGAGGTCAAGCAGTCGATTCCTCTAGTCTTCTCTTCCCCTCTTTCTGGAGAATGTCCTCCCCCCTTGATAATAAAGTCTATTGCTCTGCCTTTGTCTTGAGTGTGGCTTTTCTCTCCCAGGGGCTCCAGGGCCCCTCCCTGAATAAGCCTCAGGGGGAAGAGGGTGTTGGGTCTGCAGATGAACTTCCTGGTCACCAAACACACAATGCCACCTTCTCCTGGGGTCCTGCTCTCCCCCCTTTTCTCTTGGGGGGGGGGGGATAGGAGATTAATGAGAGGAGAAATATGGACTTGTGGAAATAATGATCCCCCTGGAGAGAAAAGGATCCACGCAGGGTGGGTAGCTGGACAATCACTGAACCAAACCAGACCAAAAACATTAACCAGCAAAGGCAGAAAGGGAGAAATGCATTCACGATGCCCATTTTCTCCTTCACTGGCACCTCCTGGAGGTTCTGTGGAGCCAGAAGCCGTGTCTCTTCCAGGGTCTTTGAGCTGCAAAGCAAGGAGGCTACTTGCCTGAAAAGGTTCCCTCTTCCCACTGGGGACAGATCCGCTCCAAGGGCTCTTAGATCAGAGGCCGAGGTCGAAAGGAAACCCCCAAGGCTGGTATTCATCACAGTGCTGTATGCAATAAGGAGTTGGGGGTCCAGGGTCAAATGATTCTACTTTGTGGACATTATGCAAAATTCTACCTCTCCAGGCAAGGCTTCGATTCTGGGGAAGGTAGAATCAGACAGACGATGAACAGCAGCCAAGTGGGTGGATTCAGTTATATTGGCACGTATTGGAAGACCTGAAGGATCTGGTTGGGGACAGATCATCAAGGAGGAGGTCCATCCCATTGCTAAGTGTTGAAGGCACACAATCAATCAATCAATCAATCAAACCTCAGGTGTTAGGCCAGGGGTGTCAAACTCAAGGCCCAGGGGCCAGATGAGCTGACGGGGTGCTTAGATCTGGCCCACGGAGCCACCCCAGAAACAGCAAAGGACTGGCCTGTGGTGCTTCTGCCGATGAAAACGGAACATGCCGTCTCCCCTGAGGTCCATTTCTGCTGGCCGAAGGTTACGGGAGGCTGTTGCAGCTGAAACGGAGCTCACGAGGGACACCTGCAGCCCCCTGAGCTCTGTTTCCACTGGCAGAGGGATGCAGGATGCTGTTGCAGCCGAAAATGGAGCTCAGGACCCCGTTTTCCCTGGCAGAGCACTTGGGCCACCCCAAGCGCCCCCGACATGAGTGATGTTGAGTTGGCCATGCCACCCTTGCCACGCCCACCCCAGCCCCCTGAAGTCAAACACAACCCTGCGGCTACCCTCAACAAATTTGAGTTTGACACCCCTGTGTTAGGCTGTTCAATTACATATATCTGGGTCTTGGCACCTAAGACTGCATAATGCTACATTGCATTTGTCAGGACGATAGTATCGGAGTGGAGGGAGATGGGCCTTTGAATGTGGTGGAGCACCTGGTAACTCATATATAATATAACTCATTATATAACTCATTATATATATATAATAAATAAGAGCCTGGTTACAGTTCTCTGGAGTAATATTTGTCATAGTGATAATAGTAGTATTCCTCTAATGGTAGTTTCATAACAACAGTGCTTTTCCCTCATAACATCAATACATATTAATTAGTAATACTAATGAAAATTAATAAGTTACAGTAAACAACCCTAATAATGAGATTAATCTTTCTCTTGTAATCTTCGAGATTCTGAATCCTTCTTTTCCACAAAGACCATCTGGAGGTCAAGCAGTCGATTCCTCTAGTCTTGCTTCTCTTCCCCCCTTTCTGAAGAAATGACCCCCCCTTGATAATAAAGTCTATTGCTCTGCCCTTGTCTTGAGTGTGGCTTTTCTCTCCCAGGGGCTCCAAGGCCCCTCCCTGAATAAGCCTCAGGGGAAAAGAGGGTGTTGGGTCTGCAGATGACTTCATGGTCACCAAAAACACAATGCAACCTTCTTCTGGGGTCCTGCTCTCCCCACCTTTCTCTCAGGTTCTGGCAGGTTCTGGAGAACCGGCAGCTGAAATTCTGAGTAATTCTGAGTAACACCAGCGTGGGGAGGGAATGGGGATTTTGCAGTATCCTTCCCCTGCCATGCCCACCAAGCCACACCCACAGAACCGGTAGTAAAAAAATGAATTTCACCACTGGAGAGGTGATATGACAGCAGGGTTCCAAAATCTCAGGGGCTGCCAGGAAGAAGACAGGGTCAACCTCTTCTCCAAAGCACCAGCTTCTCATCCAGGAAGCTTCTTCAGTTCTTTTTTTTTTTAAAGTGATCTTTATTAGTTATACATTTTTTAAAGAGTAAAACATACAGATACAAATACAATTTTAAACATACAACCCCCCCCCCCTCCGTGGTGACAGTCATTCACAGCCCAACTTTTTTCTTTCCTTCCTCATTGTTAGGTCTCTAAGCCACATCTTCTCATTACAAAGTTCAGGGATCTATTACGATACCCATGTTCACTTTTAACTTTCCCCATTTTAAGTCCCTGCTGTTCTCCTTGTCGCCCACATATACCACAGGTTCCAGCTAAGGTAATGTTCCGTTTCTCCTTTGTCCCTCAGCCAACCCGTCATTCTGTCCATTTCTGCACATTCACAGATCTTTTTAATTGTGGCATCTTCCGACGGTACGGTAGTGGATTTCCAAAATTGTGCATAAGTTATTCTTGCGGCCACAATTATATGTAGGCTCAAATGCCATATTGAACTGCTCATGTTTTCTGGTTTAATGCTTAGTAGAAGGTTCTCGGGTCTCCATTCCATGCTTGCCCCGATAACCTCTTTTAGCTTCTTCAGTTCTGAGTGGAATGTGGGGAATGAGCTGTCAGAACTGAAGAAGCTTCTTGGATGAGAAGAGAAACATCTTCAAGGAAAAACCAAGGCGAGTTGCCTTTTGAAAAAAGTAACTTTGAGACCCCCATGACATCCTTTTAGTGGCAATAAAATAAATACAAGGGCTGAGTACAAAGATTTTTATTGAGTACTTGAATTACTGAATTATTACAATGAATTATTATTATTATCGATCCCATGAATGATTGAAAAAAGGGGCTCTTGAAAGAAATAAGTCCATCCAGACCACAACGAAACTTCATCTTCGGTTTCTTAAAAATGGTAAGATGATTGTTGAGTCTTGGGTTGGTAGATTTCCAAGACGTATAAATACTGTTGTTGTTGTTGTTGTTGTTGTTGTTGTTGTTAATAACAATAGCAATAGCACTTAGACCAGTGGTGGGTTTCAATTTTTTTAGAACCTATTCTGTAGGTGTGGCCTGTTTTGTGGGAGTGGCTTGGCAGTCATGTGACCCGGTGGGAGTGGCCAACTTGATGTCACTCACCAGGAGATGTCATGGATTGGGTAAAACGTCACTTAACAACGCTCTTGCTTAGCAACCAAAATTTTGGGCTCAATTGTAGTCATAGGTCAAGGACTATCGCTACCTTACTCTGCATGGCAGCCTTGTCCTAGTAAACTCTTTCTCCTTTCTGGCAGTTTTCCTCTCTGTTAGAGGCACCAAAATACTCCATATAATGTAAGGTTTCCTGCTGCAGCAGGAGGTTGGACTAGATGACCTCCCAGATGGCTATGTAAAAATCCATCCCAGCTTCACTGATTACAGGATTGAAAAGGCAACGTGGCTCTGCCTGCAATCAAACTACACCTGGGGAGGGAGAGCACAAGCGAGCCAGGGTCCTTCCCTTCAGCCTTTGGCCCAAGCCCCGCACAGCACCAGGAGGATGAAGTTTGAATTCCTTCCCCTCCCTCCAACCCACACGTACCTTTTCCAGCTGCTTCAGAGAGGGCTTCAACGCTGCTCTTGCCTCGGGACCTCTGAAGAAGCCCCTTCTTTCTTTCCTTCCTTCCTTCTTTCCTTTCTTCCTTCCACAGCTGGAACGGGTTCTAACTGGCAAGGTAGATTTGTGGAACCTCTTCTACCAGACCAGTTAGAACTGGCAGGAACCCACTCCTGACTTAGACTTATATTCCACTTTACAGTGCTTTACAGCCTTCTCTAAGTGGTTTGCAGAGTCAGCTTCTTGCCCCCAACAATCTGGGTCCTCATTTTACCCACTTCAGAAGGACGGAAGGTTGAGTCAACCTTGAGCCTGGTGAGATTCGAACTGCCAAATTGCAGTTAGCTGGCAGTCAGCAGAAGTAGCCTGCAGTACTGCAGTCTAACCACTGCGCCACCACGGCTCAGTAATGAAAATAGAAAACTACTCAAAGGCATCTGGTTATGCACACAGAATGCTGATTTAATATATCTTCTATTGTCTCATAGGAAATGTTTTATGGTATTTTGAGTAAGTCCATTGATCACTTCTTCTGAAGCTGTCTCGTTTTTCTCACACATACAAACACAAAACAGGGCACTGCAAAATGAAGCCTGCCCCATTTTCTAGATGTTGAGAACCTTCCTCAGGGCCCCCTTCACTTCCTTGTTGCGGAGAGTATAGATCAAAGGGTTCAGCATGGGGGTGACGATGCAAAACATGGTGGAGATCAAGGTGTCCACCTGTAGAGAGTAGCCAGCACTGGGCTGGTTGTAGTTCACGAAAGCGTTTCCCACAAAGAGAGTCACTACAGCAAGGTGTGAAGCGCAGGTGGAGAAGGCTTTGCGGCGTCCGATCTTGGAGCGGATCTGCAGGATGGAGGACAAAATGTAGAAATAGGACAGGACGATGAGGAGAACAGGGACAAGGCCCACCAAGGTGCTGTTGATGTAACTGACCAACCTGTGGACCGAAGTGTCACTGCAGGCGATTTTCAGTAATGGGGGGACATCACAAAACATGTGAGGAACCAGCAGGTGTCCACAGAAATCCAGCTTGGAGGCCAGAGCAGCATAGATAGCTGAGTCCAGGAAGCCCCAGAGCCAAACGGCCACGGACATCTGGACGCAGACCTTGCCCCTCATCAGGTGGGCATAGTGCAACGGTTGGCAGATGGCAGCGTAGCGGTCATAGGCCATGACGGCCAGCAGTGCCGGCTCACATCCCGCAAAGCCGATCAGGAAGAAGGCTTGTGCCAGGCACTGGTTGTAGGAGATGGTGTATTGCTGGCGTAGGAAGTTCACCAGGATCTTTGGCACCACCACAGAAGAAAGGCAGATGTCCAAGCAGGAGAGCTGGCTGAGGAAGAAGTACATGGGGGTGTGGAGACGGGAATCCAGGAGAATCAAGATTATGATCATGAAGTTGCTCATCAGGGTGACCAAATAGTCAACAACGAACACCAGGAACAGGTGGATTTCATGGCTCAGAAGGCTGGAGAAGCCAAGGAGGAGGAATCCAGTCCCATGGGTTTTGTTCTGAGCTTCCATGGGGAAGAAAAGAAACAGCTGGGAAAAGCAGAAAAATGCATATCAAGAAAGCGAAGAAGAGTAATGAATTCTGGAAAATACACGTAAGAGGGAGAATGACAACGTCATTATTTGGGGTCTCTGCGGAGAATGAAATATTAAGAATCTCTTATATTTAAAGATAACCTGTATTAAGGGTCAAATATATATATGGCAGTGTTTCTCAACCTTGGCGACTTTAAGTCCTGTGGACTTCAACTCCCAGAATCCCCCAGCCAGCAGAGCTGGCTGGGGGATTCTGGGAGTTGAAGTCCACAGGACTTAAAGTCGCCAAGGTTGAGAAACACTGATATATGGGCTGATGCTTGAAGGACTTCCTTCCTTCCTTCCTTCCTTCCTTCCTTCCTTCCTTCCTTCCTTCCTTCCTTCCTTCCTTCCTTCCTTCCTTGCTTGCTTGCTTGCTTGCTTGCTTGCTTGCTTGCTTGCTTGCTTCCCTTTTCCACCACAACAAGAATGACCAGGGGACTAGAGACTAAAACATATGAAGAATGGTTACAGGAATTGGGTGTGTCTAGTTGAATGAAAAGAAGGTCTAGAGGAGACAAGATAGCAGTCTTCCGATATCTCAGGGGCTGCCACAGAAAAGAGGGGGTCAACCTATCCTCCAAAGCCCCTGAAGGATGGACAAGGAGCAACTGATGGAAACTAATCAAGGAGAGAAGCAACTTGGAACTAAGGTGGAATTTCCTGATGGTGAGAACAATCAACCAGTGGAAGAGCTTCTCTCCAAAAGTTGTGTTTGCTCCATCACTGGAGACTTTTAAGAAGAGACTGGACAGCCATTTGTCCGGAAGGGTAGAAGGGTCTCCCACTTGAGCAGGGAGTTGGATTAGAATCCTTCCCAGGTCTCTGCCAACTTTATCATTCTATGTCAGTGTTTCTCAACCTTGGCAACTTGAAGAGGTCCGTACTTCAATTCAACAACTTCAACTTGAAGATGTCCGGACTTCAAGTCAACTTCAACAAGTTGAAGTCCGGACATCTTCAAGTTGCCAAGGTTGAGAAACACTGTTCTATGTTCTTCTTGTACTGTTTTGAATTAGAATTCACCTCTGCTGGGTGTGTTGAATTAGATTGGAGATGCAGAAGTGGGGAGAGCAACTTAATTCTCTCCCTGCATTCCTGGGGCTTTTGATATGCTGGGAAACCTTTCCAAGCTTGGCATCCTAACCATTTCCCAGGGCCGAGACAACTCTTGAATACTTCATTTCATTTGTTCAACTTGCAGAGCTGTCTATTTCACATTTGTGATTCTGGGCAGCTCCTATTGTGAGAAACCACCATATAATATAACCAATAAACAAACTCCAAAAATCAGTCCAACAAGATAACCTCATTTGAAAACCGAAAATTGCACCCAAGAAACAGAAAAACGGGCAGTGAACGTCATGAATAGAGGCATCTAGTGGAGTCTGAAGCAGAACCAGATTCCCAAGTAATGTTCCCTCTAATTTTTTTTCAGGGTGTGCAGAAAAGTATAGTGTTTGAGCGGCACATTTTCATGCCTGAGCACCTGAATTTTTTTCACAGGTGTTTCACAGAGCAATTGATTTATAGGATCCAAATTGGAATGGAGAAAAGTGTGTGTGTGTGTGTGTGTGTGTGTGTGTGTGTGTGTGTGTGTGTTTGAATGAGTGAGCGAGGGATCCGGTAAGGGAACTGCGCCTATTTAGAAAAGAAGGTAAATTATTGCAAACATGATCAGTCGAAGATAAGTATGGGGACAGGTTGGGCGGTAGAGAGAAAGTGATAAAAGAGAGGAAGAGAGGAAGAAAAAAGAGGGAAGAGAGACAGAGAAAGAGAAGGAGAGAGAAAGTGACAGAAGAGTGGGAAAGAAGGAGAGAGAAAGAGAGACAAAGAGAAAGAGGGTGAGAGAGACAGAAAGAGACAAAGAGAGAAAAGGGAGAAGGAGAGACAAAGTGACAGAAGAATGGAAAATAAGGAGAAAGAGAAGAGAGACAAAGAGAAAGGATGAGAGAGACAGAAAGAGGCAAAGAGGAGAGAGAAGGGAGGAGAGAGAAAGTGACGGAAGAATGGAAAAGAAGGAGAGAGAAAGAGAAGAGAGACAAAGAGAAAGAGGATGAGAGAGACACAGAGAGAGGAGAGGTAGAGGAAAGAGTAAGAGAGAACATCTCATTTCAACCCTGAGGTGCAAATATTCTCTTTGATTGGTAAATTTATTTGTCCATTTACTATCCAATACTCTCATTTCTCCTTAAATTCACCAAGAATTCCCTTCTTTTTATTGAATTTATCACAATACCATGAGAACAACTTTTTCAGCATAGCTTTACAGCTATTTAAAATATATAGTAATTTAGGTTTTCAGAACATTAGTCTATTTATAAGTCACAAAGTCAAAGAAACAGATTCAAAAAGTTGGCTTCCCTTTTTGTAATTGCCTATTGCCTGCTTAATTTTCTACCTACATTTTTGATAACTGATATTCACTGTTGACCCAAGAAGCCCATCGTAGAAAGGAACCCTCCCTATGAACTTTGTTGGGTTTCCATGGAATGAAGTTTGATCTTTTTCTCAACCCTACAGTAGCATATTCTTTCTAAGGAGGATATAATCAAGATAGTCCATAATTGCGATTGACAATCTCTTTATATTTCAACTCTCTTTCAGTCCTAAAGGTTTGGTGAGGAGAAATCCAAAAATTCTTTTAAAGAGGAAAAAAAAATGCTTGCACAATTGCACCCATGGAGACGTGTATATATACACAACACACAGAGAAACAAACTTAACAGTGCTAAGTCTGCCCACCAACTAACTAACTAACTAACTAACTAACTAACTAACTAACTCTCTCTCTCTCTCTCTCTCTCCCTCTAGTGTGTGTATCCCTCCTTCCTTCAGCCTAACACTCTCACTGGCATCCCAGTCAGACGAGAGGGACTGCAGAGGGTCTCCTCGAGTCTAGGGCAGCGAGTCATTCGATGGGAAAGTTGCCTCTTGGAAGGAATGACCTGGCTTGACTCCCACTTCATCTCTTCTGCCTCATCTCTCCTGCCTCTTCCTTCTCTGTTCAGTCGTTGGGCGGCAAATCGAAAACAGGAGCCAAGCGGGTCATTCCTTCCACTGCGCAGTGTTTTGTTGTCATGTGCGCAGCCGCGCACCTGTGCAGCTTAGAGGGAACATTGTTCCCAAGGATATTGGCAGAAGCATATTTGTAGATCCATTGGAGCTGGAGCCAATCTAACAACTTGGGGAGGGGGGTTGTTATTGTGGAAAGTTAGCACCCACCCCTCTCCTAGAAGCATGAAATAGTTGGAGAAATAGTTGAAAAGGCAGAATATTATATTTTCCCTAAAAGAGAAATAGAAATATTAAGGGAGGCAGAAAGTCAGATCCACAGTTGCCTGCCCCCAAGCAGATACTTAACTGAGGCCAGCTTTTAGAAATGCAGATTTGGCTATCCATTCAAGAGAGAATACTTTGAACAAAGGCAGAATTAGGTAGAATGGTAGGATCAGCCCTCACTCAAGATCCAAACCCGGAAAGCCATGAAGACACAATAGGAATGGCCCAACACTCATTCAGGACACAAACCTCCTCATTACATCATCTCAGAGAGTCCAGGCTTCAATCAAATTTAATTCACACAACCTAAAAAGTCAGCTATGACCCTTGCATAGCCCCCTGGGACTCTGACAGCAGCCTGTAGAATACACGTCTTTGCCACAGGAACAGGAATCTCAAGGGCAAGACCCAAGAAAAGGTATAAATAACCCTTCCTCTCAACTCCATGGGGTCAGCTGCCCAGGACCTCAAACCCACGTGGTCCTGTCCATCAATAAACCACCTTTCCAATCAGCCTCCATGTTTCCAGTGTCTTTCTCCGCACTTGGAACTGAACCAGATGGATATCTCTTCCAAACATCATAAAAGGTGGGAGCTGAGGCAGAAAAAGCTCTCCTCCTGGGCTCCACCAGATGACCCTCCCTAATAGGTGAGTGAGCAAATGGGTTAGGAGACCCCAAAATTAGTGCCATGAATTCTGCTGAGGAAGCAGCAATGCTTCAACTCTGCCTTCTCTAACCATCGGCATCCTTAGGGGCCGCCATGTGATGCTCTCACCTGAAACAGCAGGTTTTGGGTCACCTTCTTCAGAAGTCATCAGCCTGCAGAAGGAGATACTTCTTCAGCCTTCCAAAGACCCTCTACTCTCTTCTTTGGGAGATGACCTTCTCTGAAACAACAGAACAGCAGAGTTGGAAGGGACCTTGGAGGTCTTCTAGCCCAACTCCTTGCTCAATCACAGTTCCTCTGAGGTTGGAGGAGCTGAGAAAGCACAGCCTGGAGGACAGAAGGAAAAATGGGCATTTTATTTAATAACAATAAATATATTCAGGGTGTGAATAAAGCTCTAGAAGCCAGTTTATTTTCAATATTAAGCAAAAATGATGGACACAAAGGACATCACCTCAAACGGACAGGAGGGAAGTTCAAAAGTCATGCTAGAAAGTTGGACTTCACAGAAAGAGTAGTGGGAGCTTGGAACCAACTTCCAGCAGTGGTGTTGAGTTAGTCCTACGTAACTGAGTTTAAACATGCTTGGGATAAACACAGGTCCCTCAGGCAACAAAAATTGTACAGAATAAAATGAACATAATCCATAAATTAAAAAGAAAACAAAGAACAACCCTCAAAGGGCAGAGTTGACGGACCTCTAGAACGTTTTCTGCCATATGTTTGATATTGATGGGAAATGCTACTGAGAATGTTGTGACTATATTCCACCTTAAATGTGCCTTTGCCATATATTTCCTACCATTGCTATAGAATTGATCGTTGAAACCAAGGACACCACAAACAAGGAGACTAAGTTCTCCCAGACTGCCATCACATTTCTTCCATTTCAGAGTTCCCATCTGAAGATGTCAGGGTTGACATTGTCTTCCTCAGTTCTGGAAGGATGCTCCACTTTCTCAAAAAATACAGAGCACGAACAAACTACGTTATACTTGGACATTCCATACATCTCCAAGGGAATGTTTGACTTGCTCTTGACTTCAACACAGAACAAGCCTTCTCCCTTTGCTCTTGACTGCCCTAAAGGTCTTGGAAGGACACTGTCCTACCTCTGAATGCAGGTCTATATAAATTTGAAATCAGGTCAATCAATCAATCAATCAATCAGAATAGAGCTGGAAGGGACTGGGAGGTCTTCTAGTCCAACTTGCTCCTTCATCAGGAGACCCTATCCAAGTGGTTGTCCAATCATTTCTTAAAAGCCTCAAATGTTGGAGCAACCACAACTTCTGGCAGCAAGCTGTTCCACTGGTTAATTGTCCTCACTGTCAGGAAGTTTCTCCTTAATTCCAGGTTGCTTCCCTCCTGGATGAGTTTCCATCCATTGTTTCTTGTCTTGCCAAGATCCCTTCCAGCTCTATTCTGATTGATTGAGTTCCTCAAGGAAAATACATTGTCCAGCTGGACTTTTGAAAAAGCACCTTTGAGACTTCTGAAACTTTGAGACTTTGGTCAAAGCTTTTTCCAATCAAAGCTCCAGGAAGGATAAAAAAGGCTGGATTGTTGGTGGCTCAACCTGTGACCCCCTTAAGGAGAAGTAGGGGTCTTTGACAGGACTGAGACCCCCTAAGTGGAGATTCCTAGATGGACTCAGATATCTAGGAAATCTTGGCTCCTCACAATTTCACTTGCCCTCCCAAGACCAGATCCCTCCCTGCCAACATCTCCCCACGATGATTAGGAAGATCTTGGAAGATCACAAACTGACTCACCTTGGCTGGTTCTCTCACCTGTTGAAGACCAGCTGTGGTTGAAGCGGAATCATCCTGTCCCAAATGCTCTCACAGACGGTGCAATGAGAATGGGGGTGCCTCGTCCGAATGTCTGTCCATGCAGCCAGAAGGGAGATGTTGAGAAGCTCATTCTCACAACAGATGCAATTCTCGTACTTTGTGCATTATCCGTGAGAGGTGGTGCCCAGGGGGGGACAATGTGCCTTGGTTAGTTAGGAGGGCAGGGAGAAGGGACCCTCTGGGGCAAAACCCACACCTGGGACTTGTTAGCTGGCACAGGGTTCATTTAGTTGTACCAGGAAGAGAGGAAAACTGACTAGCTTTGTTCTACCTCGAAAGGCAGCTAATCAGGAAGAGAAATCAGAATCCGGTTCTCCCTGTAGTTTGTAGCTGGTGTTCTAGGCATGAATCCATTGTTGTTTTATATAATGCAAGATATTTAAGTTCTTCCTTCCTCCTTCTCCCCCGGTCCTTCCATTCCTCTCACCCTGCCACCCTCCTCCCTCCCTCCTGCCCTCCCCTTCCTTCCTTCCTTCCTTCCTTCCTTCCTTCCTTCCTTCCTTCCTTCCTTCTCTGTCCCTCCTTCCTTCTTTACTTCCTTCCTTTCCTTCTTCCTTCCTTCCTTCCTTCCTTCCTTCCTTCCTTCTCTGTTCCTCCTTCCTTCTTTTCTTCCTTCCTTTCCTCCTTCCTTCCTTCCTTCCTTCCCTCCCTCCCTCCCTCCCTCAATAGGAAACAATACAATAAAAGTTAAAAGCAGAAGATAACAAGAGATCCATCACTCCTCATCCATGCATTAGATCTCTTACATATTTCTACCCTGGCTAGCCTTCTTGGCTCCCCTCCCTTCCATACACTGTCACTTGTTCTTTTCATCAACGGAATCATTTATCTGTTCCTTATTTGAATTCTGTATCTAATATAGGGTGCTTCTGGGGCAATACCAATGTGACTATTAAAATCTGTAAATGATGTGTTACCTTATTCAAAAACTACGTGTCCCTGGAGAAGGGTGTTCGTTGGATGGCAGGTAGCAATAGCAATAGCCCTTAGGCTTATATATCACTCCACGGTGCTTTCCAGCCCTCTCTCAGTGGTTTACAGAGTGAGCACGCCGACCCCAACCAATCTGGGTCCTCACTTTACCAACCTTGGAAAGAGGAGTCAACCTTGAGTGAGTCAGAATCAAACTGCTGGCAGTGGGCAGAATTAGCCTGCAATACTGCACTCTTAACCACTGCGCCACCATGGAATCTTCTGATTCCATGAGACCCTTAACTAGTCATGATAAACACCTGTGGGTTTTTATCTTTCTTTTCTTTTTTTACATTTTATCTTTCGTTTTCTTTTTTTACATATAGAATTTTATTAAATTTCAAAGATAGAAAGTTAAAATACAGAATTACAGAAAAAAGGAGAAAGTAGAGAACGCAGAACATTTAGACACAAAAACAGTAATATGAAAAAGGACTTCAACTCTCTTCAATATGGATACAATTATAAGATATCATAAGCTCTTATTATGATTTAACCAAAGAAAAGATACAAAACTAAAATGTAAGAGATATTTTGGAACCAAATGCAGAACTCAAAGCAAATGATCAAAACTTCTTGCAATGTTTATTAAACAGGACGTGCCAGTGGGGCTCCCTCTCCCACTCCTTAATAACTGGTCACTTCCAGAAGTGGAATCCAGCCCGTTTCCTTCCCCTGCCATGCCCCCCAAAGCCACGCCCACAGAACCGGTAGTAAAAAAAATGAATCCCACCATGGGTCCCTTCCCTTTCAGTGGCAAGGAGTTCAATATCCACATTCCACTTGCAAATTTAAGTGAGGTATTCGTGTTCCTGAGGAACATTCATAGTTTGTTGTCAATTACACCTTTTTCCTTGATTGGTGGTGGCCTTCCCCTTTCGTTTACTTTAATAGGAATCTGTAGAGCAGGGATGTCAAACTCACAGCGTCAACACATGACATGTTTTGACTTCTCTCTTTGCTAAACCAGGTCTGGGCGTGGCCAGTGTATGAGGCATCCGGCCTGCGGGCAGCGAGTTTGACAGTCCTGCTGTAATCTGGAGTGGAAAATGGAGTGTAGGTGAATGTACGCAAATTTGGAGAAGGCTGAGAGATTTAGAACAAGAGATGGAGATGCACGATGGGGCTTTTATCATCAGAATTTGGCCAAAAAGGCAGGAAAAAGCACAATAAATGCTTTTATTCTTCTTACATAGTCTTACGTAGAAGCATAGAATATCAGAGTTGGAAGGGACCATTTTGTTTAAGTATTGTGCTGTGTGAAATGTTATTTTCAGATTCTGGCCGCATAGAAAAGAAGTTGTTTTGATATGGGGATAGTTGTTTTGTCCACATTCAGGAGCCTCTTTATGTTGTGACTCAGCAGAAGTTTGCTGTGAGTTGAGTCGGGATGCAAGATTAACAATGCAGCTGGGGCTCGTTAGTGTCGTCTTCTGGTGATAAAAGGACGGATGGTGCCATGCCCTGGTTGCAGGAGTCAACGTTCATCATTCATTGTTCATCGGTCCTGGTTTGTTTGTGAGAGACACTTGGAGAAGTGATTTGCTTTCTGTAACCTGATTCAAGGAGAGACTCGGAGAAGTGAATTGCGTTGTAAGAGTTTTGTTTTGCATTATGTTATCTTCTTGTCAGAGACTTTATTTATGTTTATTTTTGGGCTCGCAGCCAGTCTGAGCCGAGGACTGATAAAGTTCTTTCCTTTTAAGTTTGTCTGCCTGTCGTCTGTTAACGAGCGGAGAAGGGGGGAACAGAACACTTTACTACCTGTACTGAGGCGGGCAGAGTCCAGACCCTCTGGACAAATGGTCCAATGCCAGTTTGGGTGAAGAAACCCAGGCAAGAGCCATCAGTCAGGTTAACCTCAGGGTCCCTTTGTGGTCGCCAATTACTAAAACAAAATTCCGATCCATTCTGCAACTGGATAAATGAGGACACAACACCTGAAGCAGAGTTTATTTGAAAGCAAAACAAACACATGAAAGCCAAATGAATTGGGCACGTCTGAAGGAAGAAGGACTAGGGGGACATGATAGCAGCCTTCCAGTATCTAAGGGGCTACCACAAAGAGGAAGGGGGACAATCTGTTTTCCAAAGCATCAGAAGGCAAGACAAGAAGAGCCGAGGTGGCGCAGTGGTTAGGGTGCAGTACTGCAGGCCACTTCAGCTGACTGCTATCTGCAGTTCGGCTGTTCAAATCTCACCGGCTCAGGGTTGACTCAGCCTTCCATCCTTCCGAGGTTGGTGAAATGAGGACCCGGATTGTTGTTGGGGGTGATATGCTGACTCTGTAAACCGCTTAGAGAGGGCTGAAAGCCCTAGGAAGCGGTATATAAGTCTAACTGCTATTGCTATTGCTAAGAAGCAACAGATGGAAACGCATCAAGAAGAGAAGCAATACGGAACTAAGGCGAAACTCCCTTAATCAGTGGAACAACTTGCTACCAGAAGACGTGGATGTCCCATCACTGGAGGCTTTTAAGATTGGACAATCGTTTGTCTGAAATTGCATAAGGTCTCCTGCCTGAGCAAGGGGTTGGGCCAGAAAACCTCCCCAGTCCCTTCCAACTCTGTTGTTTTGTGCATCATGGCCTCTTTGGTGCCATCCAGTGGACGTTCAGATCTTTGCAGCCCTGACAGAGCAGCCAGTGAAGACACAACCTTCAGGGATCCCCTCCACCATCCCATTCCCATGCCCTTTCTGGCAGGATCCTCCATACAGAGGGGGGTGGGGGATTGCAAACAAATCAGTTTTGGGGGTGGGAAAATGGAGGTGAGGCCAAGCAGATTCAACAACCTGCCAATTAAAATGAGACGGATGTGCAAGAAATCATTGTGGCATCCGAGGAGGGTCCTTCGTAAGAGATACCCTTTTCCCCTTAATGCCAAGTCTAGTCATGCAGAAGATTTGGGGGTCTTTGGATTTCAACCGTCTCCTGGCTCTGCAGAATGAAGGAGGCCAGTCATGCTAGAGAGAATTTATTTGACCTCCTGGCCCATCAGGAGGAGCAAAGTCAGATCCAAGGTAGAAAAAGCATCCGTGAAGCGAAGGGGGGCAAAACAGAGATTTTGGCAGGCAAGGGGGGGGGGCTTTGTTTCTTCTCCAAATTTCACCAGGAGTTCACTGTCTCTGGAGCAGGAGAGATTTGCACTAGGACGAGCACTGGCAGAAGAACGGACGCAAGGATGCACACTTCTCGTTGTTCCAGCTCTTGTAACCTGGACAGCAAAATAAAACGTTTGGTTACTCATTTGCAGTGACTTTCTGAGAGTCCCAGAAGGTCTTTTCAGTGGCTCCTCCCTCATTTGCTGGGGACATGAAGACACCACAGGTGGAGAACCACATCAGCTAAAACGGGCTGGGGGCTCAGCAGGTTGTTGCAACCAAGATAACTTACTTAGCTGTTCGTGTTCTGTTCTGTTCTGTTCTGTTCTTTTCTATTCTTTTCTATTCTATTCTATTCTATTCTATTCTATTCTATTCTATTCTATTCTATTCTATTCTATTCTATTCTATTCTATCCTATCCTATCCTACTCTACTCTACTCTACGCTATTCTACTCTACTTTATAGCAATAGCAATAGCAGTTAGACTTATATACCGCTTCATAGGGCTTTCAGCCCTCTCTAAGCGGTTTACAGAGTCAGCATATCGCCCCCAACAACAATCCGGGTCCTCATTTCACCCACCTCGGAAGGATGGAAGGCTGAGTCAACCTTTGAGCCAGTGAGATTTGAACCGCCGAACTGCAGTTAGTAGTCAGCTGAAGTGGCCTGCAGTGCTGCACTCTAACCACTGCGCCACCTCGGCTCTTTACCCTACCCTACTGTACTCTGTTCTATTCTATTCTGTTCTATTCTATTCTATTCTATTCTATTCTATTCTATTCTATTCTATTCTATTCTACTCTACTCTACTCTACTCTACTCTACTCTACTCTACTCTACTCTACTCTACTCTACTCTACTCTACTCTACTTTACCCTACCCTACTGTACTCTGTTCTATTCTATTCTTTCCATATTCCATTCCATTCCATTCTATTCCATTCTATTCCTTTCCATTCCTTTCCTCCCCTCCCCTCCCCTCCCTTCCCTTCCTCTATTCTATCCCACCCCAGATTAAGATGTAGCTCGTTTATTTATTTGTAAGATGATGGTCCTATAATCATTGGTACATAAATGTTGAGCTTTTGAAGGAATGGGGGCTTTCATTCTTGTTGGCCCGAGGTCATCGGTTGCCAAGCGTTGAGCCTTCCAAGGTTCCTCAAATGGATCCACTTGTTGGAAGTGCATCCTCCCCTCCCCCCCCTCCCCCCCACCTTGGCTTACCTGATTCAGCCCAGAGCTCAACACAGTTCTTATTTGTCTGCTTGTTGTCAGGTTTTCCTGATTTCCAGGACTCGTAGCTGAATTTGGAGCCATCACTCCACTTCCAGTTTTCTTTCTGTAATGATAGGGAAACTACGATAGCGAAGGAGAAGGTGGAGCCCAGGGCAGATAGAGAACAGTTGGCAGGTTTCAAGGATCAGAGCAGAGAGACAACCAAGCCTCCTTTTCTCCATCTGTCTAGTCAACTTCAGTTGATCCAGAACAGCTAAATAGGATTAAAGTTCATGAATTCTTGGATAAGTGGATAAATTCTTAGAAAAGTGGTGTCACAGTGATTAGAATAGCAGTTATAGCAATAGCAGTTAGACTTATATACCGCTTCATAGGGCTTTCAGCCCTCTCTAAGCGGTTTACAGAGTCAGCATATCGCCCCCAACAACAATCCGGGTCCTCATTTCACCCACCTCGGAAGGATGGAAGGCTGAGTCAACCCTGAGCCGGTGAGATTTGAACCGCAGAACTAGCAGTCAGCTGAAGTGGCTGCAGTACTGCACCCTAACCACTGCGCCACCTCGGCAGTGGTTGCAATACTGCAGAATGCAGTATTGCAGGCTCATTCTGTTCGATGCTGACCAGGTCAAGGTGTCAACTTGTGATGCATTCCTGACCTGCTCTTGAGTTGCCATGATCAGCGGGGTGGGGACTCGAGCCTCGCAGCTGCATCGAGGAACTTGCACTTCAGTCAAAACAAAGCACATTCCAGCCAGCCACGTCAAGGTCATCTCCAGGGGTACCCAGAGTGGCCGGAGGGAGTGACTTCTACAACCCCTAAAATTGCTTCACTGGGGAACGTGGCTGATGACACACCTTGGGGGGAGGGGGAAACAGGGGCAGAGCCAAGGCCCGAATTAAGTGAGGTCAGAGTTGGCTTCACTTGGTTCGTGCTGACTAATAAACAACTGGGCTTCAGGCTCAAGGTTTAATTAGGGTATCGATTGGGACCCTGACACAAGGTTGGCTCAGCCTTCCAGCCTTCCGAGGTGGGTAAAACGAGGACCCAGATTGTTGTGGGGCAAGAGGCTGACTCTGTAAACCACTGGGAGAGGGCTGTGAAAGCACTGTGAAGCGGTATATAAGTCTAAGGCTTATATACCGCTAACCTTTTTGCCATCGTATGCCAAACCATGCATGCACCTGCACCCATAATGCAATGTGTGCTCACACGACCCCCGTGCCCCACCCCCCATTGTGCATGCACACACAACCCCCCCCCTGTGCTCCCCCACCCCCCATTCATGTGTGTGTGTGGCTCCCCTGCTCCATTTCGGGCCACTCTAGTAGGCCTCCCTGCAGCCTCCTGGGACCAAACGTGGGATGCAGGGGTGGGGTGAGATGGTGGCACCCCCCGTGCTCTCCTCGCCACTGCACGCACGATACCCCCTGCACATGCTCATGCAACCCCCCCCCCCCAGAGACCCGAAAATCAGCTGACCAGCAGGAGGTGCAGGTGCATGCTTGGTGGAGGTGAGCTGGGGCCACGGCTGCCATGCCCAGAGAGAAGGCTCCGCGTGGCATAGGTTCCCCCCCCCATGGGGCTCAGGGCGGTTGCTATGAAAGGCCACCTTTCCCGTCAATGTTGCCAATCCCTCTGCCTCCCATCGTAGCCCCCACAAGGGCTCTTTCTATGCCCTTGGAGGAACACGGAGCGGCACGTAGGTCTAAACGCCATTCTTAAGTGCTGTGAGTGACAATCAGGAGAAAAAAAAACACCCCAGAAGAACATTGCCTGGAGTCGTTTGTGAAATCACCATTTCGCCTGATGCCCAAACACGGAGGAATCCCTGGGGGACACGGGGGGCTTCTGAAAGATCAGCAGAGTCAACGTTTATGAGCCGTTGGATCAGAATCCACCAGCAAAATCCCAGGGCTACGGATCCCTCTTGGAAGCTGGAAAGCCTCCTGGAGACAGTGTGTGCGTGTGTGTGTGTGTAGAAGACTTGGGTTTAAAAAGAAAACAACCTTTGTGTTCATAAAGTCTCCAGGAGCTGAGCTCAGTTCCAGGGAAACTTCCTCTCCTTTGTACAGCTAGTCCTTGATTTATGACAGTCATTTAGACATTTAGCCACCATTCAAGCTACGACAGCACTGAAAAAAGTGACTTGTGGCCATTTTTCACACTACGGTTGCAGCCTATCCCATTCAAAATTCAGAGGCTTGTCAACTGACTCACAGTGATGACGGCCACCTTTTGCCACCTTCTGACAAGTAGAGCCAATGGGGAAGCTGGACTCACTTAACAACCATGGGACTAACTTAACAACTCCAATGATTCACCTAACAACTGTGAGAAGCAAGGTTGTAAAATGGGGCAAAACTCCCTTAACAAAGGTCTCAACATAAATTCTGGTCATAAAGTCAGGACCACCCACCGCATTTTTTGGAGTATAAGACGCACCCCCCCATAAAAGAGCATGGAAATTTTGGTGCGTCTTATACACCAAACACAGTCATTTTTGGCTTCCCGAAGCCGTGCCACTGCATCCCATTTTTGTAAAAAACAGGCGAAAAACGGGCCATTTTTCACAAAAACGGAGGCTTTTCTTGCCTTGCCCCAGCCCTACTGAAGCCTGCAGAGTTCTGCTGGGAGCTGAGGGAAGTCAAACATTTTTTTTCTTACCTCTTCGAAATTGTGGTGCGTCTTATAGTCAGAAAAATGCGGTATATCTGAGCCAGCCTTTTGCCATGATTGAAAATAAGAAGAGAGCCAAAGGTGGAAGCCTGGCGGTAGCCAACATGAACCACACCTGCGCAAAATATAAAAACGGGGAGCCGCCCTCCCAGCCTGGGCCTTGCAGTCCCCAAAGAGGGCTCCCTGAAGGCCACGAGCAACAGAGAAGGACTTACATGCGATGGGCGGCTCAATCCAATCCAGATGTTGGCCTTGAATTTCTGAGAGAGGTGGACGGCCATGTCCTCCGCCTCTTCCTTGCCGTCGAGGGAGGCAAGATGGCAGCCGTGGTCGTACTTCTTGCAGTACTTCTGCCAGAGAGCGACAAGAGGGAAAGGCCAGGTGGGTCAGCAGAAAAGGAAACCCCTCCTTTGTGTCTCCCTGTGTGGGTTCTTTGTTGCCAAGGTGGCGCAGTGGTTAAATGCAGCACTGCAGGCTACTGCTAGATCAGCAGGTCAGCGGTTCAAATCTCACCGGCTCAGGGTTGACTCAGCCTTCCATCCTTCCGAGGTGGGTAAAATGAGGACCCAGATTGTTGGGGGCAATATGCTGACTCTCTGTAAACCGCTTAGAGAGGCCTGAAAGGCCTATGAAGCGGTATATAAGTCTACTGCTATATTGTGCGTGTGAGGGGGGGGGGAAAGGAAAGCCTTCCCCATGGTCCTGGCCACCACCATGGCTTTGTTGAACATCGCAAGTGTCCTTGCTGGAGTCTGCAGCTCTCCAACAATTCCTGACTTAGATTCACGAGTTAAACTCAACCAATCAATCAGAAACAGCTGGAAGGGACCTTGGAGGTCTTGTAGTCCAACCCTTTGCTCAATCAGGAGATCCAATTACCTCCAATAGACCGATTAGATCCCACAGATTAGGCCTCCTCCGAATTCCATCCGCCGGCCAGTGCCGGCTGGCGACTACCCGGAGGAGAGCCTTCTCTGTGGCTGCTCCGGCCCTCTGGAACGAACTCCCCGTGGAGATTCGAACCCTCACCACCCTCCAGGCCTTCCACAAAGCCCTTAAAACCTGGCTGTTCCGACAGGCCTGGGGCTAAAGAGTTTTTGCCCCCCTTCTCGAATGGCATGGTTGTTGTGTGCTTTTAAATTTTGTATTGTTCTGTTCGTCTTTTTTATCCCCCTGTCTGTACCCCCCTTCTCTGATTTGAATTGTGAGCCGCCCTGAGTCCCCTTCGGGGAAAAGGGCGGCATATAAATGTAATCAATCAATCAATCAATCCTATACCATTTCAAACAAGTGACTGTCTAGTCTCTTCTTAAAAACCTCCAGAGATGAAGAACCCACAACTTCTGGTGGCAACTTCTGTTCCACTGGTTAATTGTCCTCACTGTCCTCAATTGTCCTCACTGTTAGGAAGTTTCTCCTCAATTCCAGGTTGCTTCTCCCCTTGATTAGTTTCCACCCATTGCTTCTTGTCCTGCCTTCGGGTGCTTCGGGAAATAAGTTAACGTCCCTCCTCTTTGTCCCTCCTTAACGTCCCTCCTTTTTGCAGGATTTGGGTTTGGCCAGTCTAGAGAAAAGAAGGATTAGGAGGGACAGGATGGCAGCCTCTCAAATACTGGAATGCTGCCATCCTGTCCCTCCTAGTCCTAATCTTTTCTCTTGACTGGCCAAACCCAAATCCTGCAATCGTTCTTCGTGTATTTTAGTCTCCAGGCCTTTCATCATCTTAGCCGTTCTTCTCTGCACTTATCATTTTACAGGCGAGGGGGGTCCGTAGATGCCACTGAGAGATCAGGAAATTTATTGCCTAAACGATTGTCACTCAAGATCCGCAATGACCAACCCACAGATTCTGCCCATGAATAATTTGTAATTTAATTTAATTCGTAATTTAATGAGCTTATATGCTGCCCAATCCAGGAGGACTCCGGGCGGCTTACAAACACGAGATAAAATAAAATAACAAATAGGGGAAAGACAAAAACAGTTTAAAAAACACAACATACATTAGGCTTAACTTAATGAAAACCTAGGCCAGTCCACAGTCCACAGAATATTTGCATTTCAGGCTATCCTAAAAACCATGAGCTTCGCTACCTATTCGTGGACACAGCCTCGTGTCTCTCCACTTCAGAGGTGGGTTCCTACCAGTTCGCACCTATTCGGTAGAACCGGTTCGTCAAATCTACTGAACCGGTTAGAAGATCTTCCACCAGTGGACCCGGAAAGCAGACCACTCCTACAGAAGAGGTTCCAAACATTTTTTGAAACCCACCACCGGCAAGGATCTTGTAACTTGACAGCTTTAAGACTTGCATGCTTCAATGCCAGAGTTTCTGAATAGCCACTTGGACCGACCTAAGTACTAATTCATAATTTCATATCCGGCCACATGGGCGGCAAGCCACTCCCACAAAGGAGGCCACACCCACAGAGTAGGTTCCAACAATTTTTGAAACCCACCACTCACACACACACACACAGAGACTGACACACAGAGAGAGAGAGAGAAAGAGAAAGAAAGGAAGAAATAAAGAAAGAAAAAAGAAAGAAAAAGAGTGAGAGAGAGATGAAAGAAAAAAAGAAAAAAGGGACAGAGAGACAAAAGGAAGGAAGGAGAGAGAGAGAGAGAGAGAGAGAGAGCACATGGCCGGCAAGCCACTCCCACAAAGGAGGCCACACCCACAGAGTAGGTTCCTAAAAATTTTGAAACCCACCACTCACACACACACACACAGAGAGACTGACACAGAGAGAGAGAGAAAGAGAAAGAAAGGAAGAAATAAAGAAAGAAAAAAGAAAGAAAAAGAGTGAGAGAGAAATGAAAGAAAAAAAGAAAAAAGGGACAGAGAGACAAAAGGAAGGAGAGAGAGAGAGAGAGAGAGAGAGAGAGAGAGCACATGGCCAGCAAGCCACTCCCACAAAGGAGGCCACACCCACAGAGTAGGTTCCACTTCACCCCAACCAAAGGACAGAATAGGAATTCTTTATTGGCCAAGTGTGAATGGACACACAAGGAATTCGTCTTTGGCGCATAAGCTCTCAGTGTACATAGAAAGACACGAAAAGGTACATTGGTCAAGACTCATAAAGTACGGTTTGGAGTTAAGAGTTGGGCCCTGGCTGGCTTCCTCCTCTGCCTGGGCTAGGAGATTCACAGACACACAAGGACCTCTGACCTCTGCCTCTTCCCAGGTCTTGGCTTCATCGAAGACCTTGTAGCAAAAGCTGCCGCTGGAGAACCATTCGTTGGGACAACAGCCCTTGGCTCCTGTGTGGGAAGAGAGGGACCCCAATGAGAAGATGCCCAGCAGGAGGAGGATAAGTCAGCTCAGTCTGCAGAGTGTAAGCGGAACCTGCAGAATTACAAACTTTCTGGATAAATTGAAAGTGACTTGGGTGATGGGCGCAGAGTCTGAATTTTGGGTTAGCCTCGGTTAATTTCCCGGAAATGGCATGTTTTGTGTTCATCTGTCACTTCTGTTGATCTATCAGAGCCAAGGTGGCGCAGTGGTTAAATGCAGCACTGCAGGCTACTTCAGCTGACTGCAGTTCTGCAGTTCGGCTGTTCAAATCTCACCGGCTCAGGGTTGACTCAGCCTTCCATCCTTCCGAGGTGGGTAAAGTGAGGACCCGGATTGTTGTTGGGGGCGATATGCTGACTCTGTAAACCACTTAGAGAGGGCTGGAAGCCCTATGAAGCGGTATACAAGTCTAACTGCTATTGCTATTGCTCTGTCTGTCTGTCTGTCTGTCTGTCTGTCTGTCTGTCTGTCTGTCTGTCTGTCTGTCTGTCTGTCTGTCTATCTATCTATCTATCTATCTATCTATCTATCTATCTATCTATCTATCTATCTATCTATCTATCATCTATCTATCTATCTATCTATCTATCTATCTGGGTGAAATGAGGACCCGGATTGTTGTTGGGGGCAATATGCTGACTCTGTAAACCGCTTAGAGAGGGCTGACAGCCCTATGAAGCGGTAGATAAGTCTAACTGCTATGGCTATTGCTATCGTTTAGGGAGCCGTGCCAAGCCAGAAAAACTCCTTCGAAAACCAGATTAAGATTTTGCACACTTAATGTTAATGGAGGATTTTATAAATAAGCAAATGAAATGCCAGCATGTGGCTATGGATTGAACCTTGGTATACTTAAGGATTAAGGATGTTTAAACAACCGTAGTCAAATAAAAGTGGAGGTATGATGATGTTAACATAGTAAATATTTGAGTTAAGACAGTTGAATTGATATGAATTATATTTGATGACGGTGGAAGAGATGCACAAAAGCTTTTGTGTAACCAGCTGATATACTTTTTACAATATAGGTTTGTTTTGAAAATAAATAAATAAATAAAAATTAATAATAATAATAAAAAAAAAGATTTTGCACACTTAGAACCAATGGGGACCTTCCTGAGCCAGTCAAACTGAGCAACAATTATCCCCACTTTAGCTACTAGCAATAGCAATAGCACTTAGACTTGTATACCGCTTCATAGGGCTTTCAGCCCTCTCTAAGTGGTTTACAGAGTCAGCATATTGCCCCCAACCACAATCCGGGTCCTCATTTCACCCACCTCGGAAGGATGGAAGGCTGAGTCAACCCTGAGCCGGTGAGATTTGAACCGCCGAACTGCAGAACTGCAGTCAGCTGAAGTAGCCTGCAGTGCTGCATTTAACCACTGCGCCACCTATCTAGACTACTGCAACCTGGTCAATGTGAGGCTACCTTTGACAGACTCCTGAAATTGCAATTGCTGCGGAAGGCATCAGCCAAGGTATCGAGCAGTGCAAAGTATGGGGGGGGGGGTCGCCTGGGTCTGTCCAGAAGGATCTCCTGGATGATCCAAACATCTGAACCCTAAATGGCTTAACAGCTGATTATTTGTGCCACTGCCCCCACCTGCCACCCATTGCCCAGGAGTTGCCACTCTTCAGGTGCCCCTCTGGATGCTCAGCTCTTACTCTGTGAGACAAGACCAACTTTTATGTGTCAAATCGCCCATGGAGAAGGCCCCGCATTTATTTTAGTGACACATGGATGCACCTTTCTTGCAAAAGTCTTAACTTTTAATTTCTTCTGTATTTCGACTGTATTAATTTTGCTTAGTTTTTGCATTGTTGCAAACAGCCCCGAGTCCTGGAGCCGAGAGATTAAGACGGGATCCAAATTGCACAGGAAGCCAAACAGGAATAAAAGCAACTTCAGTGAGAGGATATTCGGGGGGGGGGGGGGATTAAATCAGGAAGGGGTTCCTATGCAAGAGGTTTTCCAAACAGGAGACACCCAGCTCGAACTCACCACTTAGGGAGAGGACCATGACCAGCAAGGCGAGGCTGAGAAAGGAGAATCGCCCCATGGTCTTCCTTCCTTCCCTGCAGAGAAAAGGGGAGAAGGGGAAGGGAGAATGAGATGGGTGGGAGGGTCCTCAGGAAGGGCCACCCCACATCCAACCTGGGACCAAGTCTCTCTCCCCCCCCCTCAGTTTCTTTGGCAGTTTTGGACTCGCCCAACTGGTTCCTATTTCTGCCTCTTTGGCCATGCAACATCCTTGGGTCACAGTGGATCCTGCTGTGTAATGGGGAGGGGGCTTTCCTTAGAAAGGCTCTCTCTATATCCCCCAAAGATCCCTTCCTCCCTGCCTGAGGGACCCTCCTGCAGACCCCCTGATGCAACCTGGACATCCCTTGCAGCCCCCTGCAAGGGGTCCCTTCAGGTGGAGAGAGAGACAGGCAGAAGCAACCTAGTGCGGGGGGCCTCCCCTCGCAGGTGCCCACAGGTGGGAGAGCCCCACTCACCTGTCCCTTTGCCTCCGCAGGTAGCAATTCTGCTTGATGGCACCTCCAGGCTCCCCTCCAGCAAAGGGAGCAGCAGCATTTATAGGCAAGGCAGGGGGTGGATTTCTTTGGGGGGTGGGTGGGAATTTTTGCCTAACAACCAGGATGTAGCTTTTTTGCAACAACTTTCAGCAACAGGGCTAAGCACAAATAAGTTGCGTCCCTGGGGGGTTTGGTCAGATGTGTTTTATTTACTTATTTAAAACATTTACAGAGCTGCCCATCTCCCAATCAATGATTAAACCAACATCAACAATAAAGCAACATAACCCTGTGGAGATTCGTACCCTCACCACCCTCCAGGCCTTCCGCATAGCCCTTAAGACCTGGCTGTTCCGACAGGCCTGGGGCTAAAGACTTGCGGCCCCACTTCGAATGGTATGATTGTTGTGTTTTTTTAGCTGTGTATGGTCTTTATGTTTTGTAACTTTGTTTGTTTTTTTCCCCCTCCCTTGAATTGTGAGCCGCCCTGAGACCCTCTCAGGGAAAAGGGTGGCATACAAATAAAGTAAATTCAAATTCAAATAACTCACGAGCAAAAAAAACCTGGCATCAACCTGAAGCTTTCTTCTGCACGCAGTCCCTCCTCCAGTCCTCTGTCCTGGTGGGAAAGTCTTTCTGATTTTTGGAAGGCCGGCAGAGCAGGGATCTGCAGAGATCCAAGGGGAAAGGGACTCCCACAGGACAGGGGCTGCCATAGAAAATCCAGACTTTCTAGACCCCATAATGTGTAATATTTAAGGGAAGGGAGTAGGAATTGGCTCTCCTAACTGAAAGGATGGGTAGAAGTCTGTGGACATGAATTTGAACCCTGGGCCCTATCTAACAAAATGAAATTCAATTGAGAGAAAAGCAAAATCTAGGCACCCTCCCCCCCCCCAAAAGTACGGATATAGATTGGGTGAAACCAGGTTTAACAGCAGTAACTATGAAGGGGATCTTGGAGTCTTAGTGGAGAACCAGTTAAATATGAGCCAGCAGTTTGTGGTGGCAGCCAAAAATGCCAATACAATCCTAAACTTCATTAACAGAGGGATGCAATCAAGATCAAGTGAGGTACTAATACCACTCTAAAAAGCTTTAGTAAGACCACACTTGGAATTCTGCCTCCAGTCTTGGTTGCCACCATGTAAAAAAGACTGCAGAGAAGAGCAACGAGGAGGATTGGGGGACTGGAGGCTAAAACATACGAAGAACGGTGGATGGAACTGGGCATGGCTAGTTTAATGAGGAGAAGGACTAGGGAGGACATGATAATAATCTTCCAATATCTCAGGGGCTGCCCCAGAGGGGAGGGGGTCCCGCTATTTGCCAAAGCACCTGAAGGCCGGACAAGGAATAATGGATGGAAACTGATCAAGGAGAGATTCAGCCTAGAAATAAGGAGAAACCATCAACCCATGGAACAGAAGTTGCCTTCAGAGGTTGTGGGAGCTTCATCACTGGAGGCTTTCAAGAAGAGGCTGGATGGCTCTCTGTCAGAAATGGAGTCTCATGCTTGGGCAAGGAGTTGGACTAGATGACCCACAAGGTCCCTTCCAACTCTATTAACCTGTTAATCTAGACATCCTTTCTCAGTGCCATCGGAGGCTTTAAAGGTAACAACCGGCACCTGGAAGAAAACCAGGAGGCTACCCAGCTTATGCCACCTTGGGGTTACATGGCCCCGTGACCCGTCAAAACCGCGGAGGACAAAATCGCGATCGTCGAAAGCGCGCGTGTGGCGTCATCACAGCGCGACGAAAAAAATTAAAAATTGAAATAAAATTAAAATTAAAGTAAGCTGATTCACATAAAGGTAAGGGTTAGGGTTAGGGTTAGGTTAAGGGTTAGGGTTAGGGTTAGAGCGTTAGCATTACATTTAGCGTTAGGTTAAGGGTTAGCGTTAGGTTTAGCGTTACGTTAACAGTTAGGTTTAGGGTTAGGTTTAGGGTTAGGTTAAGGGTTAGGTTTGGGGGGTTAGGGTAAGATTTTCGCTTTATTTTTACATTTTTCGATCACAGTGCGATGTTTTCGTCGCGCTGTGATGACGTCAAATGCGCGCTTTCGTCGAGCGCGATTTTGTACTCCGCGGTTTTGTGGTGGAACCACATGGCCCGACCTAGGACAATCAATCATTGTGCATGTTGTTGCATTCTGGACTAGGTGAACCTTCTGGATAGTCTTCAAGGGCAGCCCTACGGGGAGCCCATTGCAGTCATCCAAACAGGAGGTGACCAAGGCCTGAGTGGCCATGAGCAGAGCCTCCCGGTCCAGGAAAGGGAGCAACTGGTGCATCGGACAAATGTCTGCAAAGCTCCGTCCATCCAGGGAGCCTCCCCCTCCCAACTCCAGAAGCTGGCCCAGAAGGATGCTCTGTGGCTGAGCGCATTAGAAGCCACTGAGAAGTCCTGGAGGCGGAGAATAGCTGAGCACCTCCCATCCCAAGCGCTCCAGAGGCCATTGGCTGATTTGACCAATGCCATTCCATGCTGCATCCGGGCCAGAATCACAAGGGCTTTCCCAGAAGTGGGACAGATGCTGCGTGGACCTTCACCAGAGGAGAAGACAAGTTCGGTCCTGGCAGAAATTGATAGAGAAAGAAAATTTTTATCACACACCTCCACAGTCCAAACCCAATTAACAAGTAAAAATCAGCCGAAGCAACGCAATCGTCAGCCAAAATACGCCTTACCCAGGAACAATAAAACTGCATAAATATCAACTTTCTTGATGTCTTTACTCTTTGACAGAGGGTTTTTCTTCTGGGGCAATAAAAATGTGATTAGCAAACATTTTACAAGCTACGACATGTTTCCTGCACAGTCGAAAAACCTGTGTCCCTGGTTATCTGCCTTCATAGGAGCATTGCAATTGCTTGTAGGTTCTATGAGGCTGTATGTATGTATGTATATATGTGGGTGTGGGTATGTATATCTCTATCTCTATCTCTATCTCTATCTCTATCTCTATCTCTATCTCTATCTCTATCTCTATCTCTATCTCTATCTCTATCTATCTATCTATCTATCTATCTATCTATCTATCTATCTATCTATCTATCTATCTTGACTTTAAATATATACCTTTCTCCCTGGCTCAGCTGATAAGGAGAAGAACTCTGTGGCTTAATGGTTAACACATCTGCCTAAGATGCAATACAGCACAGGTTCTAATCCCAGTAAGGGTATGGCTAGCTGATGAGAGCTAAATTGCTTGAAATAGATCTATACTAGTCTCCCTTTATTTATTTATCAGCATAAATACAACACAC
This sequence comes from Thamnophis sirtalis, assembly GCF_051295495.1. Classification (NCBI taxonomy): domain Eukaryota; kingdom Metazoa; phylum Chordata; class Lepidosauria; order Squamata; family Natricidae; genus Thamnophis; species Thamnophis sirtalis. The sequence continues at coordinate 934,346 of NW_028261389.1, forward strand.
ACACACACACACACACACACACACATATGGAGAGGGAGGGCGAGAGAATTGTATTAAATTTCAGATAGAAAGTTAAAATACACAATTACAACAAAAAGGGAAAATTAGGGAGGGGAGGACAAGAAACAAAATTTAAAAATTGACACAAAAGCAACAATTACATAAGAAGTAAATCCCTTCATTATGGATATAACTGTAAGGTACGATATGTTCTTCTTCTGAGGGATGCAGTGGCCCAGAGGTGGAGCTCTCGCTTCAGGAAGCTGTGAGTTTGATCCTAGGTAGCAGGAGATATTTCTCTCTTTGGGTGCAATGTGTAAATTGCCTGCTGTGAACTCAGCATAGGCATCAGGAAGGGCATCCGGCCAGTAAATGCTTGAGCTCCTCACCAATGCAAGAGATTACAGGGTTGTTAAAAGAAAAATCAAATACGGTCTTCTTTTAGCTTAACAAATAATAGATGCAAAATTAAAATCTAAAAGGTACTGTGCCCCCAAAGCAAATAAACCAGGATTCCTGCAGTGCTCTTTAGACAGAATGTGCCAGTGGGGCTCTGTTCCCCACTCCTCAATAAGTGGCCACTTCCCTTTCAGTGGCAAGGAGTTTCCAATGCCCATGTTCCACTTGCAAGTTTAAATACCAGAAAGATTTCCCTGTCACTGCAGTAGAAGATCCTTCGGGTTTTGATGCCAATTCCGACACTTGGTGGAATCCCAGAAAAGGCAGGTCAGGTACAGTTCAGGGAGGGCGCCCCCTGCTGGTTTGCGGTTTTGTGGTTTTCCTCTTGGCTAGCCAGAGAGAGAGAGGGGTGGGTGGGTGTGGGTGGGTGGGGGGAAGGATCCTTTTCAGCAGGAAAGGACTAAAAATACTCTCTACACCGAGTCATCCAGGAAACAATCAAGCCATATAAAAGGAAGCCACCAAAAGCAGGAAGTGTTCCTAAATGATTGTGTAAACTTCCGTTCTCTTTGCCCGCGGCTTTGCGAAACTGACAGATGAGCCCCAGGCGCAGAGCAAGAAACCCCCGACAAGAGACTCTGCTGGGAGCATTTTGTTGTGAGCAGTCTTGTAGGACACGCGTGATCTTGTGCCAAAAGCGAAAAACATAATCCGTCAAGCATGAACACGCCAACCTTGGGGAAGAAATAGCAAAGAGTATAGGAGCCGAGGTGGCGCAGTGGTTAGAGTGCAGCACTGCAGGCCACTTCATCTGACTGCTATCTGCAGTTCAGCGGTTCTAATCTCACCAGCTCAAGGTTGACTCAGCCTTCCATCCTTCCGAGGTGGGTGAAATGAGGACCCGGATTGTTGTTGGGGGCGATATATGCTGACTCTGTAAACCGCTTAGAGAGGGCTGAAAGCCCTATGAAGCGGTATATAAGTCTAACTGCTATTGCTATTGTTTGTTTTGACAGTATAATTCTGACAGTCCAGCAATTAAAAGGGACAAAGTCAGAATGTAGCAAATGTAGCAATGTTTGCAGTAACAGTGTGCCGGGTTCGCCCCCTCCTGCACCTCAAAAATGATAAGACCACCCCGAAAACAAGGCCAAGTGCTTATTTCGGGGGGTCAAAAGAAGAGAAGACTCTGCCCTATTTTCGGGGAAACACGGTATTAAGCTGTTCTTGTTCTGTGGACGTGTGAAGTTAGGAAAGTTGTTTCCTAACTTCTTAAAGAAAAGCCAGCTGTATAGGTGTGGACTGGGTGGAATTTGCCTTAAATGCAAGTAATTGTGAGAGGGATCCTGGATTCCCAGTGGACGATCACTTTCATATAAGCCAAGAGTGCAGGTCAGCAGCCAAGAATCCAATGCAATCCTGGGCTGCATTAATAAAGAGAGAGAATTAAGATCACATGAAGTTTTAGTGCCGCTTTATAAAGCCTTAGTAAGGCCAAACTTTGAATACTGCACCAGTTCTGGTCACCACAATGCAAAAAACAAAAACAAATAAATAAAAGAATCTAGTCATGAGTCCTGCATCCAGTTCTGGTCACCCCAATATAAAAAAGATGCGGAGACTCTGGAAAGAGTGCAGAGAAGAGCAAGAAAGAGGATTAGGGGACTGGAGGCTAAAACACATGAAGAACGGTTGCAGGAACTGGGAATGTCTCGTCTGATGAAAAGAAGGACCAGTGAAAGCAGTCTTCCAATATTTGAGGGGTTCCTACAAAGACTATTTTCCAAAGCACCAGAGGCCAGATGAGAAATGATGGATGGAAACTGACCTAGGAGAGAAGTTGCCTCCAGAAGTTCTGGGATCTCCATCCTGGGAGGCTTCCCAAAAGAGCCTGAAATGATAAGGAGGTCTGTCTCCTGCTTGAGCAGAGGGTTGGACTAGAACAGTGTTTCTCAACCTTGGCAACTTGAAGATGTCTGGACTTCAACTCCCAGAATTCCCCAGCCAGCATTCGCTGGCTGGGGAATTCTGGGAGTTGAAGTCCAGACATCTTCAAGTTGCCAAGGTTGAGAAACACTGGACTAGAAGACCTTCAACTTCGCTATTCTATATTCTATGCTTTTTGTCCTGTCGTGCGCGTTGATCTTAGAAGTGCAAATCTCCTCTTCGGTGTGAGGTTTCATGAGGCACCAGGGATGGCGATAAAAGATTTCCCGCATTTTGAGAGAATCCCTTTTCCTGCAGAGACCTCTTTAACCAAATGCAGCCCAAGTACTATATCAATGCAGGCGGGGAAAAAAGTTTAATTGTTTCTCTCCATCTTAGTTTGAGGTTGTGCTTGATATGCGACCTGGCTGGGGTGGTGGTGTAGGTGTCCAAGGGGATTTTACCATTAAATACCCCCACCCCCCATTTTTGCAGGGCCAAAGGCTCTCGGTCTCCACACAGTAACAATGGTTTATAATGATTGTTAACAGCCATACTTTGAGTCAGTTGAGCCATCCTAAGGGTATGTCAGCCCTTCCTCATTCAAAGATCAGGAAAGAAAAACTTAGGTAAGCTAAGTCTGATTATTTAGGCGCAAAAGCGAGTAATATATTGTATAATTCATTCCCCTCCCCTTGGAGTCCCGTGCACAGTCCAATCATAATTCTCCCAAATGTCAGGTGGGAGATAACGTCGAAAGGCATCACCAGGATGGAATGGTGGTTCCGTTGGCCTTGGCGGGAAACTCCCTTCCTCCACATGGTCAGTTCAAAATGTAGAATCTTCCTCCAGCACAACAATGATTCCCCTCCCAAATACCATGCCCCCCCCTCCCCGTTTCAATGGCAGCCGAAGCAGCAGCAAAGCGGAGGCTGACAGAGTGGCCTGTTGTTTGGGGGCTTTGGGAGACATCTCCTGATCTGCCCTAGGCAGACGGGTAGGCACTGGACAGGGGAGCAGAAAATATAATTATTCCCCCCTCTCCCGATTTTCCTTGTGGAGAAGATGGTTGGGAAAAGAGGTTGATTTACATAGAAGAAAGCATCGTAGCATCAAAGGAGGGTCTTTCTTAAGAGCCACCCTCCCCCGGTTTAATGCCAAGGTCTGCATTCTGGGGTCATCTGGCTGGGGAATTCTGGGAGTTGAAGTCCACAAGTCTTAAAGTTCCCAAGTTTGGACACCCCTGATCTAGGCAATCGTAGTTGATCTGGAACAATTAAGCAAGGTTTTAACTTGGTGAATGCTTGCATAGGTGAGGATCAGAAGATCCGGAGAATTAAAAAAAAAACAGCTCCGAAGAAAACTACCTTTAGGTGTCCATGAAGTCACCAGCTTAGCTTGAGAGCCATCTTGCCTCATACCCAACTTGGTAACCGCCCTGGCCGATACTGGTTGATACCAGAAAGGCTCAAAATCAAAGATCCCTTGTGTGGGAGACCCCCAGCCAAACTCGGGGGATCTAGATCAAGGGGGAAGGAATGAACCCCACCACCTGAATGGCCCACCAGAGGTAACTCTGAGGCTCTGGAGGCCATTCAATGGGCCAGAGAGAGGAAGTCAGGCTGAGAAGGGAGCTGAGTGTGAGAGAAGGCTTGGAGGCTGAGATGGGGGGTCAGAGTGGGATCCCTTAAAGGCAGCGATCAGTTCTTCATCTGGGCAGGAAAGGTCAGTGAGGGGAAGGAGAGGCAGGATTGGAGTAAATCACGTTTTCCAGAGGTTTTGTCCAAGGCGGGAGCTTCTGGCAGGGAGGTCCCTACCTTCTTAGAATAGAGTTAGAATAACTTTATTGTCACTTTGAATGTACACTAATCGGCATACATTAAAATGAAATTTCATTGCATACAACTCTCAAAGGGGCTCCACCTCTAATATACATCACATAACAGTGGTGAAATTCATTTTTTTAAATTATGGGTTGTGTAGGCGTGACTTGGTGGGAGTGGCAGGAGAAGGATACTGCAAAATCCCCATTCCCTCCCCACTCTAGGGGAAGGATACTGCAAAATTTGCATTCCCTCCCCACTCCAGGGGAAGGGTAATGCAAAATCCCCATCCCATCCCCAATTCCAGGGGAAGGACACTGCAAAATCTGCATTCCCGTCCCACTCCAGGGGAAGGATATGGTAAAATCCCCCTCCCCTCCCCACTCCTGTGGGAAGGATACTGCAAAATCTCCATTCCCTCCCCACTCTGGGGCCAGCCAGAGGTGGCATTTGCCATTTCTCTGAATTACTCAAAATTTCTGCTACCGGTTCTCCCGAATCTGTCAGAACCTGTAGAAGGGATTGATAATATAAACGATAGGAAGGACCTACCTTCTGTGGATCGTTCAGTCCAATCCAGACATTTCCCTTCTCTGTGAGACAGTCGGAGAGGTATTCAGCCAAGTCAGCTGACTCTGCCAGGCTGTGGATGGAGGCGAGGTGGCAGCCTGGCTTGTGTTTCCTGCAGAACATCTGGGAAGAACAACAACAGAGAAAGGGGCCTTTTTTTCACCAGACAAGGAACACATCTGTCTGTTTGTGCATGTGGGAAAACAGGAGGGATCTGATTGTACAGTCCCGGCTACCATCTTTGTTGAATCCCAAGAAGTCCTTGCTGGAGTCTGCAGATTGTAACATGGGTAACTAACCTAGTCAAGTCAGGACGTGGCAACCAGAGCTTGTCCGTCAGGTTCTGCTTAGCCACAAGAGGAGAGCAGAGAACTTGAGTGATGGACTTTCATCCAAACTCAAACTCCAAGGCAAGGTCTTAAGACGATGCCTGAAGATGACAGCCAGAGTTGCCAGTGTAAGATGAGGAAATCTGACACCCACAAGATAGTCACTCAACCTTGAAGCTCAACCCTACCCAACAGATATTGGCCACGAAAGCCTAGATCAGTACAAAGTAAGAACAATTAACCAGTGCAACCAGCTTCCCGCCAGAGGTTGTGGGTGCTCCATCACTGGAGGTTTTTAAGAAGAGACTGGACAATCATTTGACTGAAATGGTAGAGAGTCTCCTGCTTGAGCAGGGGGCTGGACTAGAAGACCTCCAAGGTCATTTCCAGCTCTATTCTGAATTTGAATATGAATTTAGTCCATATGATACTTGCATTTTGGATTATTCCAAGATTATGTCCTTTGCTACCTTCTCATTTCCTATTTATTGAATTTGTTTGCTGCCCATCTCACCACATGGCAAGACTTCTTGCACCCATCCAGATCTCCCTTGATGGGTCTTCAGCCCAGCCAGAGGGTACTTGGGTCTTCCACAAGGCTCTACTGCGTCTTCTCTACTTGGACTATTCATGGGCATGCGGCACTTCTCACCTCTGCGTCATTCCAGGTCTTGAGTTGATCGTGGAGCTTGTAGCAAAACCCATTCATGGGGAGCCAACCCTGGGGACAACAGCAACCTTTGGCACCTGTGTGGGAAGAGAGGAAGCCCAAGGAGAAGATGGCCAGGAGAAAAGGAGGAGGAGGAGGAGGAGACCTCTGGGTCTTCAGGACATTCTCAACCTCCTGAACTACAAACATCTTTGACGACAATAAATTGAAACTGATTTGGTTAGATACAGCAACTGGATTTGTAAATTGTCCAAAGTTTGTTTAGGGTAAGCCTTGATTAATTTCCTTGAAACTGCATGTCTTGTGTGAACCTGTCCCCTTTTGGATGGTTTATCATTCAGTTGGTGTGTCATTCATAAACGATTTAGACTAGGAGATAGAAAGGGAACTCATCAAATTTGCAGGTGACACCAAACGGGGTAGAATCACCAACGCTCCAGAAGACAGGCTCGATATACAGAATCCAAATTTTCAGGAGGCAACTGGACTTTCTTGTTTTTCTTTGAAGACGTTTTGCTTCTCCTCCAAGAAGCTTCCTCAGCTCTGACTGGATGGCGGGGAATGGAAGGACGGGTCAGTCAGAGCTGAAGAAGCTTCTTGGATGAGAAGCAAAACGTCTTCAAAGAAAAACAAGAAAGTCCAGTTGCCTCCTGAAAAAAACAAACACCTCTGGGACAACCGTGGCCTGGAGGCAATGTTCCCTCTAATTTTTTTTCAGTGTGTGTGGAAAAGTATAGTGTTCAAGCAGCACATTTTCATGCCTGAGCACCTGAATTTTTTTTAGCCATAATTGCCATCAGAGCAGATGTTGAGAGGGGGGCAAGGAGGAAAAGGGTCCCCTCCCTCTCCCTCAGACCACCAGGAAGGAAGGGAAGGGAGGGGGAGGGAAAGGAAAGAAATGGGAAACAAGAAAAGGAAAGGAAAAAGGAAAGGAAATAGAAAAGAAGGAAAGGAAAAAGGAAAGGAAATGGGAAAGAAGGAAAGGAAAAAGGAAAGGAAAGGAGAAAGGAAAGGAAAAGAGAAAGGAAATAGAAAAGAAGGAAAAGAAAAAGGAAAGGAAAGGAAGCCTCATGGATGGTCAGTGTGAAACGTCTGTGGTGGAAATAAATGATGTGGCCCTGAGGTCAGATGGGCCTCAATGGGCCACTGAGGAAAAGCCGAGGATCTTTGGAGTAGGGATGGTGTTGATGTTGTGGATGGATCTAAGCCTTCAAGGGAAGGAGTTGCTGATTTCAATGAGGAGGACATGCAAGGGAGCCTCATCGCAGCATCAATGGATGGTCCTTCTGATGAGACCCCCCACCCAACCACCCCTTTGAGGCCAAGCCTTGCCATGCAGAAGAGTCTGGGGTCTTCAGCTTTAAACCTCCACCATCTCCTGGGTCTCCCAAATAAACAAGGCCAGTCATGCTAGAGAGAATTTATTGGAGGAGCAAAGTCAGATCCGAGCTACAGAAAGCATCCGTGAAGCGAAGGGGTGCAGAGCAGAGATTTCAGCAGGCAGGGGGGCTTCGTTGCTTCTCCAATGTTTAACCAGGTGCTTCTCTGCCTCTGGAGCAGCTGAAGGAACTGTTTGCACTAATATTTGCACTGGCAAAGAAAAGGTCGCAAAACTTCACAATTATCATCATTCCACTGGAGATACCCTGGGTAGGAAAAGAGAAAGATTTTCAGGGACTCCCTGGGAGCATTTCTCAGGGATTCTCCCTCATTGGCAGGAGGACATGGGGATAGCACAGAGGAGATATATATATATGTCAAAGCACCTGGTATGCCAAAATATGGTGGGGGGGGGAGAGAGAGAGAGATTTAAGAGATTTAAGCTAGGAAGCACAAAATTCAGATGTCCTGTGACAATGGTGGCCTTTCCAAGGGAGGTTAAGGGGGAGCTTGTTCGTTTTATTATGAGTTGATGGTCCTGTAATGATTTTTATATCCAACTCCAATTTATGGGAATGGGATGGGATGAGAGGGATAGAATAGAACAGAACAGAACAGAACAGAACATAGAGCAGAGGAGAGGAGAGGAGAGCAGAATATAATTTTTTATTGGACAAACTTGATTGGTTACACAAGGAATTTGTCTCTGCTGCATAATCTCTCAGTGTATATATATATAGAAGAAGAAAGTGATAGGACATATGTAATAGATCATAGTTACAATCATTAATCATAATATGTAACAAGAAGAGGTAAGTCATAGATACCAACAGGAGAAGATAACAGGAAAGATGAGAAGGATGAGCCAAAGAGAAGGATAATACTGTGGAAACACCATAGGGGGAAATATCTTCAAGCATAATCAGTGGAATTAGGAGTTTGGCAGAGTGATGGCATGAGGGAAGAATCTGTCTAGTTGTTCCAAAGGTGCTTTTTCAGGAGGCAACTGGACTTTACTGGTTTTCTCTTTGAAGATGTTTTGTTTCTCATCCAAGAAGCTTCTTCAGCTCTTAGAGGATGGAGGGGAATGGAAGTTATGATGCTTAATGTTTGTTAGGGTGTTGGTTATAAGGTGGGCGGCTACAGATCCATTTTAAACAAACAGGCAAACAGGCAAACAGAGGCCATGAGTGGCCATGGGGTGAAAATTCCAAGATGGACCCACTGAATCCTCATTGCTGGAATTGCACCTCAACCGTCTCACCACCATCTTGACTCACCCGTAAACTCCACAATCTCAACGCAGAACTCTTTGTTCCCAAAGTGATCGGGCTGATCTTTCCTCCAAGGTAGGTAGTCAGTTTTAGATCCGTCTGTCCACACCCAGTTGAAGTTCTAAGATGAGAAAGAAGCCATGTTGGCCAATTGAGGAAGAGGCTCTTCAGGGCCCAGGTCAGAGAGGAACGTTTTCAGGTTTTAAGGATCAAAGAGAACATCTCTCTCTCCATCTCTCCATCTAACTTGATCTGGAACAGCCAAACTGAGTTAAAATCGGTGAATGCTTGGGTGGGGGATGATCAGGAGATCCAGAGGGAAAAATAGAACCCAGAAGAAAACTATCTGGAGTCTCCATGAAGCCACCAGCTCAGCTTGAGAGCCATCTTGCCTCATGCTCAACATGATGGCAGCCCTGGAAGATATTGATTGAGCCCAGAACAATAAACGGGGTCAAAATCAATGAGTTCTTGGGTGGGAGACCACCAGCAAAACCCCAGGACTATTCGAGACACTAAGAAACTGAAAGGGAAGGGAAGCAAGGTGGTAGCCTGGCTGGAATTTCCTGCAGGACATCTGGGGGAGAAGGAGAGCAACCACAAGGAAGGGTGTTGATTCATCAGGGAGGAAGCAGGTGCGCTTGTACTGTGCAAGTGAGAAAAGGGCGGGGATCAGATTGCATGGTCCTGCCCACAATCTGGACTTTGTTGAACCCTGCACATCTCCTCACTGGGGTCTACAGCTCTTGGTCAGTTCTTGGCTTAGATTCACATTTCATCAGTCACAACCTGACATGCCCATTGCTTCAGAGAAAAGGCAGTCTGAAGATGTGACCACAGCTGAATGGGCCTTACCCTTCAATCAATCAGAATGGAGATGGAAGGGACCTTTGAGGTCTTCTAGGCCAAACCCCTGCTCATGCAGGAGACTCTAGACCATCCCAGACAAATGGCTGTCCGGTCTCTTCTTAAAAACCTCCAGTGATGAAGCACCTACAACCTCTGGAGGCAAGGAGTTCCACTGGTTAATTGTCCTTACTGTTAGGAAGTTTCTCTCCTTGACGAGTTTCCATCCATTGTTTCTCTTCTTAACTTTTGATGCTTTGGAAAATAAGTTGACCCCCTGTTCTTTCTGGCAGCCCCTCAAATACTGGAACACTGGTATCATGTCCCCACTAGTCCTTTCCCCCCTCAAACCATACCCACATCCTCCTCCTCCTCCTCTTTCTCCCCCCGCCCTCTCCTCAGCTAAGAATAGCTAGGCGTGGTTAAATTTGAACATTTGGATAGGTGGCAATCATGAGATCCAGAAATAGAAAAATATCCTGGGAATTCAGATGTTTGGGTGTTCAGTTTTTGGCAAAAGGGTCCCTTTCTTCCCATCGGAGGATCCTTCAAAAGGTCCCTTGGAAATAGTAAATATGGATCTGGGAACATTATCAGCAGAAAGAGACCTACTTTGGTTGGATCATGCAGTCCAACCCAGACATGGGTTTTGGTTCTGAGATAGTCATTGAGGTACTCGGCCAAGTCATCTGACTCTGTCTTGCAGTGGATGGAGGCGAGGTGGCAGCCTGGCTTGTGGTTCTTGCAGAAGGTCTGGGAGAAGAACAGAAGAAGACTTTTGGGCAAAGAGCAGAGAGCTGACTGAAGGGTCCCAGCCACCCATCTTCATTCTGTTGACCCTGAGGATGCCCTCGCTAGAGTCCACAGCTCTTGAGCATCTCCTTACATGCTCACCTGTGAATAAATCGTGAATGTATTCATTGGTTAAAATCTCAGATCCCCATCGCTTCAAAGTCAAGGTGGTGCCCAGATGTCTGAAGAGGCCAGCCAGAGTTGGTGGCAAAGCCTCGGGAAGTCTATTGTCTGGAAGGCCTTCACCCACCACTGCATGCTGGCCATGAAAGGCTCTCCCTGTACGAAAGCCCATCTATCTTCCACCGAGACCTGAATCCCAGGCTCTCCTAAAATCATGGTCTTTGCTGAGTTTTCACACACCCATCCAGGTCTCCCTTGGCTCTGCCTAGATTTCCCCTCTGCCTGAACTAGGAGATTCACAAGCACACAACGACTTCTAACCTCTGCATCCTCCCAGTTCTTTTGTTCCTCTAAGACCTTGTAGCAGAACCCAGCCATGGGGAGCCAATCATGAGGACAACAGCCGCCTTTGACTCCTGTGTGGGAAAAGAGGAACCTGAATGAGAAGAAGACCAGGAAAAAAGGAGGAGGAGGAGGAGGAGGAGGAGGAGGAGGAGGAGGAGGAGGAGGAGGAGGAGGAGGAGGAGGAGGAGGAAGGGGAAGAGGAGCAGAAGCAGGAGCTGGGTCTGTAGAGGAAGCCAAATGAGAAGATGGTCAGAAGAGGAGGAGGTGGAGGAGACAGCTGGGTCTGCAGAACAGGCGTAGTCTGCTGAGTTGCAAAAGTCTTTCATGAAAATAAATTGAAAATGATTTGGATTACAGACACAGCAGCTGCATTAGCAGAATGCCCAAACCTTCGTCACAGGCAGCCTTGATTCATTTCTTTGAAGCTTCACGTCTTGTGTGAACTCACCTCTTCGAGAGAGGGCCACGACCAGCAAACCGAGGCTCACAAAGAGGAATCGCCCCATGGCCTTCCCTCCTTTCCTGCAGGGGGGAGCAAAGAGGGGCAAATTGGAAGGGGCAATGAGAGCTGTTCTAGGGCCCCATCAGAGCCCCACATCCAATCTGGCACCCTTGCCTGAGAGTCCCAAATGTTGTCTTGCAGATCTGCAGTCGCTCAGTTGGACCCTGTGTTTCCTTCATGGTCAAGCAACAGGTGTGATGGGAGCCCAGTGGCTCTCGTCAAATTGCCCCACAATGTCTGGGGTGGGGGTGGGTTTCCTGAGAAGGTCTCTCAGAGGAAGACCTCTCCCGTAGAAGAAGAAGAGGTCCACCTCTTCTCCAAAGCTCCTGAAGGCAGAAGCAACGGATGGAAACCAATCAAGGAGAGGAGCAACCTGACAGTGAGAACCATCAGTGGAATGTCTTGGCTCCAGAGGTTGTGGGTGCTCCAACACTGGAGGTTTTTAAGAAGAGACTAGACAGGCATTTGTCCGAAATGGAGTCTCTGCTTGAGCAGGGGGCTGGACTAGAAGACCTCCACGATCCCTCCAACTCCCTCATTCCGTATCCTGTTATTCTCTCCCAGAGATTCCCAGGAGATCCCTTGTTCTCTGCTATAGGGATCCCCCTCCAGATTTCTTGCTGGAACCTGGACATTGCCTGCAGCCACCTGGAGGAGGTCCCTTCAGATGGAGAGAGACAGGCAGCGGTGATCTCACGCAGGGGCCTCACCTATCAGTTTCTGCCCAGGTGGGAGAGCAGCACTCACCTGTCCCTAGGATGCTTCCTTTCAACTCTGGATCCTCGTCTGGGGTGTTGAAGCCCAAGTAGACACCTCGAGGTGGAGAATGAAGCAGGATGATGTTGCTCTGTGTAGAAGGAGGACATGGTCAAGTCCTTTATACCCCCAAACCAGAAAACCCACAAACGGAATATCAGGGTGTCAACGTTGCCCTCTTTCCCCATATATGGCTTAAACTTCTCTGGCAGTTAAAAAATGCAGAGAGACGTGTGCATAAGTTGGCCGAAAGCTTTCATCATATAACTGTCATTCCAGCCAGCTGATACGCTTCATGTGCTTAATTTAGTAATATTTTAGCAATATTTGCAAGGCTGTGGTTTGACTTTTTCCTGCCCACCTTTTCTCAATTCAACTGGTGATCTTCATTGTGTCACTTAGGATTGTTCAATATGGGGTTGAATTTCCCATGGAATCAACGGAATTCCCATCACTGGGATGGCAAAATGGCTTCTGGATTCTGGGATATTTAGGAGTGGACACTTCAATGACCATCTCAGAATTTACCCATGTAATAAGATTATGATCGTTGGGACTATTAGTGAGAATCAATTCATGAGTTGGGTCACCCAAGAGGACTAGAACTTACCGTCTCCTGGTGATTGGCCCAAAGTC
>NW_028261389.1:950689-1033189 GCF_051295495.1 Thamnophis sirtalis
AGGAAGACACCAGTATTTGACAGCTTTTGATATCAGGGATGGTGAGTTTTAATATCCACTTATGCTTTTTGCATTGGCCAATTGGAATTATGAAAGCCTGTATTTTCCAGATTTAGGAATGATTTTTTTCAGATACAATTGACAAATTTCTGATGATGTATCCAGATGACTTCTTGATTACTCTGAGGAAGGAAAGGCTCAGGGGCAGCAGGAGGGGCTGAAAGGCTGTGGGAGAACAAAACGTTTGCCGAGCTGGAGAAGTTTGACTTTGACACCTTTGACAATTGGCATTTGGGCTGCAGGGTTTCAAATGAGGGTCTCCAGATGGATCCCACCAAGGTGTGGATGGTGTAATCCTGGCACACAGCCCTCGTTCCAATATAAGAGACTTTCAGAGTTTTCTGGGCTTTGGGAATTTCTACAGGAAGTTCGCTCCTAAATTTTCCCTCCAGGTGAAGCCTCCCACTCAAGTGTTGAAAAAGAAAGCAAAGTTCTCTCAGATGAAGAAGGAGCAATCTGCATTTGAAAAGTGACATCTTTGCAACTTAGCCATTTCCCACCACCCTGATTCACCAAAGCCATTTATCATTCAGACTAGCAAGTCAGACGTTGTGTTAGGATTGGCATTAGAAGGGGGCAGTTACTCCCCTGTACTTTCAATCCAAAGCATTAACACTCCCAGAAAGAAATTATGACGTTGCTAGCAAGGAGTTGATTTCCCCCCCCCACTGACACACGGCAGGAAAGTGGGGCTGAGGCCCATCCGGTACGCAGACCTCCAATTAAAACAAGGGGGACATGCCAGAAAACATCGTAGCCTCAATGGAATTGGCCTTCCAGAGAAACCCCTTTCATGCCAAGGTTCATCATGCAGAAGACTCCGGGGGTCTTGGGTTTGGGACCTCCACCGTCTCCTGGGTCTCCAAAATAAACAAGGCCAGTCATGCTAAAGCAGAATTTATTGGACCTCCTGGCCCATCAGGAGGAGCAAAATCAGATCCAAGCTACAGAGAGCATCCCTTAAGACAGAGGTTCCCAGCCGGGGGTGAGAGACGATATTTCAGGGGGTTTAGAAGTGTCAAAAGTATATTGTATATGTATAATTCTATGCAAATAACGATTTATTTTTTAAGGGGTGTGAGAATATATCAGAAGCGTTGTAGGGGTGAAGGATATAGAAACGTCTGGGACCCCCGGCATTAAAGGAAGGGGTGCAGAGCAGAGATTTTGGCAGAACTTTGTTGATTCTCCAGACTTCATCAAGAGCACCTCTCACCGCAGAGCAAGAAAAGGATCTCCACTAGTATCTGCACTGGCAGATGAAAGGGAAGGTCCTGTCACAGCGAATGTCGTTCCAGTTCTTGAAACCTGGGCAGCAAAAGAAAAAGTTTAGCAGTGACCCCACTCAGAGTCCCAGAAGAGCATTTCATCTCCCTCATCTGCAGGGACATGAAGATACCCCAGGTGGAGAACGTCAGGTGCAAAGGTGGCCTTTGTTTTCAGCTGGTTGCTGTAACCAAGATAGTTTATCTAGCCAAGAAATCAGGATACGGCAACCAGGCTTTGCCTGTCAAGCTCAGCCACAAGAGGGAAGCAAACAGTTACATTGACACACACACACACACACACACACACACACACAAACACAGACACACAGAGAGACAAAAAGACCTTTCCTTTTTCCTTTACCGTGTGCTAAGGAGATCCCTGAGTGATGGGTTTGGGAGCCAGTATTCTGGCTTGCAAAAAGGCCCCCCAGTTAGACATTGTAGCTTGCACAGAAGAGCATGGGCATGGTGTGGCTGCGGTTGTGATATCCTGGCCAAATTGTATCATTGTTGGCTGGGACCAGTGGTGGGCCCGGCATCCTCCACATGAACGCGTGCAGCGTGCCCATGTGTCCTACCCTCCAGAGGCTCCGCGAGCCTCCGCTACGCTCCAGCTGCTGGGCGGAGCATCACAAAGGGGCTGTATGCACCGTGGATGTGTGTGGAAGTGCCAAAGAGTTTAAAGACAGGTAAGGATGACAGGCAGGCAGGTCCCTCTTCTAGTTCTAGTTCTAGTTCTAGTTCCATGCCATGCCATGCGATTCTCCCCTCTCCTATTCTCTATTATTCTCTAGATAGAACTGAGGTGGTGCAGTGGTTAGAGTGCAGCACTGCAGGCTACTTCAGCTGACTTCTATCTGGAGTTCTGCAGTTCAGATCTCACCAGCTCAAGGTTGACTCATCCTTCCGTCCTTCCAAGGTCTGTAAAATGAGGACCCAGATTGTTGGGGGGGTGGAGAGGCTGACTTTGTAAACCACTTGGAGAGGGCTGCAGAGCACTGTGAAGCGGTATATAAGTTTAAGTGCTGTTGCTATTCTATCTCATCCCACCCCTTCCCATCTCCCGTTCCATTCTGTTCTATTTATTCCATTCCATTCTTAATAATGTGCACATGCAGTTTGAGTGTTTGAAGGAGTCACAGCTTTTATTTCCATTTGTCCCACAGATGTTTGGGTTCCCTTTGATCTACTAGGGTGTTGGACTGTGAGAGCTTAGAAACCAAGAGATCAATAAAGACCATCAGTTGTCATGGGGTGAGCATTCCAAGATGGGTCACCTGGGGCCTCATTGTTGGAAGCCACCCTCAGTTGCATCTTGCCATACCTGACTGGGCCCAGAGGTGGACACAGTACTCGTTGCCACCTGCGTTGTTGGGCTCTCCGGTATTCCAGGTGAAGTAGTTGGGGCGGGATCTGTCTGACCACTCCCACGTGCGGTTCTGGAATGACAGGGAAGCCACATTAGGCAATGGAGGAAGAGGGTTTGATTATGCAGGGCCCAGAGCAGAACATCTTCAAGACAAAGCAAATATATCATCTCTCTCTCTCTCTCTCTCTCTCTCTTCTCTCTCTCTCTCTCTCTCTCTCTCTCTCTCTCTCTCTCTCTCTCTCTCTCTCTCTCTCTGTCTCTCTCTGTCTCTCTCTCTGTCTCGCTCTCTATCAATCTATCAATCAGAATAGAATTGGAAGGGACCTTGGAGGTCTTCTAGTCCAACCCCCTGCTCGAGCGGAGACCCTATACCATTTCTGACAAAGGCTGTCCAGTCTCTTCTCAAAAGCCTCCAGTGATGGAGCACCCATGATTTCTGAAGGCAACTTGGGTTCCACTGGTTAATTGTCCTAATTGTTAGGAACTTTCTCTTTAACTCCAGGTTTTCTCTCTCCTTGATCAGTTTCCATCCGTTGTTTCTTGTCCTGCCTTCAATGCTTCGGAAAATAGGTTGACCCCCCCCCTTCTTTGTGGAGGAGACCCAGGAAGAGAACACTCCAGAAGGAAACAACTCCTAAAATCCATGGAGTCACCTACACAGCTTCGGAGCCACTATGCCTGATGCCTAGCTTGGTGGCAGCCCTGCACAATACTGGAGATAAATAGGATCAATGAATTCTAGGCTGGGAGAGTATCAGCAGAATCCCAGGACTATCAGATATGCTTGGAAGCTGAAAAGCATTCTGGGAATTGGGTGGGGGGACACCTAATTCTGTGCCATGGCCAGTAAATAGTACCTGTAATCAAAAAAGCCACTGGGAACTGACAGGGCCGTCTTAACCGAATCCTGGGGTCCCTGTGTTAAGTCAGCCCTGGGAACTGAGATGAATTCCAAGGAAATTTCCCCTTGTTTAACACAATCAACGTAAGAGTTGTGGTGGTGCAGGGGTTAGAATGCAGAATTGCAGGCTGATTCTGCTCAGTGCCAGCAGTTCGATTCTCACTGGCTCAAGTTTGGGTCAGCTTTCCATCCTTCCGAGGTCAGTGAAATGAGGAGCCCGATACGTGGGGGCAATGTGCTCACTGTAAGCCCCTTAGAGGGGACTGTAAAAGCACTTTGGGGCAGTACAGAAATCTAAACGCTAGTTCTGTCATCAAGCATTTTGCAGGGATTGAAAATGCAACAGAGCACAAGATGGAAGCCTGCCGGTAACAGAAAAGAGCAAAATCTGGACAAAGTAACAAAGGAGGGGTGGGGAGGCAAGAAAAGAACAGCCCCCCCAGGACAGGCCCTGCAGTCCCTGAGTTAATGGCCCACCAGAGGTTCAGGGAGATTTAGAAGCCACCCAGCGGGCCAAACGGAGGGAGCAGCTGAGGGTGAGAAGGCCTTGATCCTGAGATGGGGGTCACAGCAGGATCGGGCCCTTTGGGGATTTAAAGACAGAGGTCAGTTTTTTGAGTGGGCAGGAAAGGTTGGTGAGGGGCAGGAGAGAGGGCATTGGGGTAAAGAACATTTTTCAGAGGTTTTCTCCAAGAAGGCAAAAGATTTTGGCAAAAGGGTCCCTTTCTTCCCATTGGAGGATCCTTCAAAAGGTCCCTTGGAAATAGGAAATATGGATCTGGGAACATTATCAGCAGAAAGAGACCTACTTTGTGTGGATCATGCAGTCCAATCCAGACATCGGTTTTGGTTCTGAGGTGGGCAGTGAGGTGCTTGGCCAAGTCATCTGATTCTTCCTGGCCGTGGATGGAGGCGAGGTGGCAGCCTGGTTTGTGTTTCCTGCAGAACATCTGGGAGAGGAACAGAAGAAGACTTTTGGGCAAAGAGCAGAGAGCTGACTGAAGGGTCCCAGCCACCCATCTTCATTCTGTTGACCCTGAGGATGCCCTCGCTAGAGTCCACAGCTCTTGAGCAGCTCCTTACATGCTCACCTGTGAATAAATCGTGAATGTATTCATTGGTTAAAATCTCAGATCCCCATCGCTTCAAAGTCAAGGTGGTGCCCAGATGTCTGAAGAGGCCAGCCAGAGATGGTGGCAAAGCCTCGGAAGTCTATTGTCTGGAAGGCCTTCACCACCACTGCATGCTGGCCATGAAAGGCTCTCCCTGTACGAAAGCCCATCTATCTTCCACCGAGACCTGAATCCCAGGCTCTCCTAAAATCATGGTCTTTGCTGAGTTTTCACACACCCATCCAGGTCTCCCTTGGCTCTGCCTAGACTTCTCCTCTGCCTGAACTAGGAGATTCACAAGCACACAAAGACTTCTAACCTCTGCATCCTCCCAGTTCTTTTGTTCCTCGAAGACCTTGTAGCACAACTCATTGATGGGGAGCCAACTAGGAGGACAACAGCTGCCTTTGACTCCTGTGTGGGAAGAGAGGAACCTGAATGAGAAGAAGAGCAGAAGAGGAGGAAGAGGAAGAAGAGGAGGAGGAGGAGACAGCTGGATCTGCAGAGGGAGCCAAATGAGAAGATGGCCAGGAGAAGGGGAGAAAGGGGAGAGAGGGAGAGGGGGGGAGACAGCTGGGTCTGCAGAATAGGCGTAGTCTGCTGAGTTGCAAAAGTCTTTCATGAAAATAAATTGAAAATGATTTGGATTACAGACACAGCAGCTGCATTAGCAGAATGTCCAAACCTTCGTCACAGGCAGCCTTGATTCATTTCTTTGAAGCTTCACGTCTTGTGTGAACTCACCTCTTCGAGAGAGGGCCACGACCAGCAAACCGAGGCTCACAAAGAGGAATCGCCCCATGGCCTTCCCTCCTTTCCTGCAGGGGGGAGCAAAGAGGGGCAAATTGGAAGGGGCAATGAGAGCTGTTCTAGGGCCCCATCAGAGCCCCACATCCAATCTGGCACCCTTGGCTGAGAGTCCCAAATGTTGTCTTGCAGGTCTGCAGTCGCTCAGACGGACCCTGTTTCTCCTTCATGGTCAGGCAACAGGTGTGATGGGAGCCCAGTGGCTCTCGTCAAATTGCCCCACAATGTCTGGGGTGGGGGTGGGTTTCCTGAGAAGGTCCCTCAGAGGAAGACCTCTCCCATAGAAGAAGAAGAGGTCCACCTCTTCTCCAAAGCTCCTGAAGGCAGAAGCAACGGATGGAAACCAATCAAGGAGAGGAGCAACCTGGAACTGAGGAGACATTTCCTGACAGTGAGAACCATCAGTGGAATATCTTGGCTCCAGAAGTTGTGGTTGCTCCAACACTGGAGGTTTTTAAGAAGAGACTGGATAGGCATTTGTCTGAAATGGAGACTCTGCTTGAGCAGGGGGCTGGACTAGAAGACCTCCAAGATCCCTCCAACTCTCTCATTCTGTTATTCCCTTGGTACACCCACGTCACACCTATCCTCCGCGAGCTGCACTGGCTGCCTATTGGTCTCCGGATACGCTTCAAGGCGCTAGTCGTCACTTTTAAAGCCCTTCATGGTATTGGACCTGGGTACTTGAGAGACCACCTGCTGCTAATTACCTCCAACAGACCGATTAGATCCCACAGATTAGGCCTCCTCCGGATACCATCCGCCGGCCAATGCCGATTGTTGACCACCCGGAGGAGGGCCTTCTCTGTGGCTTGCTCCGGCCCTCTGGAACTATCTCCCCGTGGAGATCTGGACCCTCACCACCCTTCAGGCTTTCCGCAAAGCTGTCAAGACCTGGCTGTTCCGGCAGGCCTGGGGCTGATGAGTTCCCAGCCCCACTCGAATTTGTGTGGCTGTTGGTTGCTTTTAAATTGTTTTTGTATTTTGTTTGTTTGCCTTTTGTTTTTGTCTGCATTATCCCTTTCCCCTTTGGTTTGTTAGCCACCCTGAGTCCCTCCAGGAATAGGGCGGCATCCAAGTGCAATAAACCTTATAACCTTATAATCTCTGCCAGAGATTCCCAGGAGATCCCTTGCTCTCTGCAATAGGGATCCCCCTCCAGATTTCTTGCTGGAACCTGGACATTGCCTCCAGGCACCTGGAGGAGGTCCCTTCAGATGGAGAGAGACAGGCAGGGGTGATTTCACGCAGGGGCCTCACCTATCAGTTTCTGCCCAGGTGGGAGAGCAGCACTCACCTGTCCCTAGGATGCTTCCTTTCAACTCTGGGTCCTCGTCTGGGGTGTTGAAGCCCAAGTAGACACCTCGAGGTGGAGAATGAAGCAGGATGATGTTGCTCTGTGCAGAAGGAGGACCTGTGGAGGTTATCCCTGGTCAAGTCCTTTATACCCCCAAACCACCAAACCCACAAACGGAATATCAGGGTGTCAACGTTGCCCTCGTTCCCCATATGTGGCTTAAACTTCTCTGGCAGTTAAAAAATGCAGAGAGACATGTGCATAAGTTGGCCAAAAGCTTTCATCATATAACTGTCATTCCAGCCAGCTGATACGCTTCATGTGCTTAATTTAGTAATATTTTAGCAATATTTGCAAGGCTGTGGTTTGACTTTTTCCTGCCCACCTTTTCTCAATTCAACTGGTGATCTTCATTGTGTCACTTAGGATTGTTCAATATGGGGTTGAATTTCCCATGGAATCAACGGAATTCCCATCACTGGGATGGGGGAAATGGCTGCTGGATTCTGGGGTATTTAGGAGTGGACACTTCAATGACCATCTCAGAATTTACCCATGTAATAAGTTCATGATCTTTTGGGATCGGGGACAATTAGAGAAGCCAAGGGTTGGGTCAAGTGATCCTCACAAGACTGGAGAGATTCACACAAGACGTGAAGCCTCAAAGAAATGAATCAAGGCTGCCTGTGATGAAGGTTTGGGCATTCTGCTAATGCAACTGCTGTGTCTGTAATCCAAATCATTTTCAATTTATTTTCATCAAAGACTTTTGTAACTCAGCAACTACCCCTATTCTGCAGACCCAGCTGTCTCCTCCTCCCTCTCCCCCCTTTCCCCCCTTCTCCTGGGACCCTTCAGTCAGCTCTCTGCTCTTTCCCACATGCCCGTAAGCCTTCTTCTGTTCCTCTCCCAGATGTTCTGCAGGAAACACAAGTCAGGCTTCCACCTCGCCTCCATCCATGGCCAGGAAGAATCAGATGACTTGGCTGAATACCTCTCCGACTATCTCACAGAGAAGGGAACGCTTCACCCCTACAACGCTTCTGATATATTCTCACACCCCTTAAAAAATAAATCGTTATTTGCATAAATTATACATATACAATATACTTTTGACACTTCTAAACCCCCTGAAATATCGTCTCTCACCCCCGGCTGGGAACCTCTGTCTTAAGGGATGCTCTCTGTAGCTTGGATCTGATTTTGCTCCTCCTGATGGGCCAGGAGGTCCAATAAATTCTGCTTTAGCATGACTGGCCTTGTTTATTTTGGAGACCCAGGAGACGGTGGAGGTCCCAAACCCAAGACCCCCGGAGTCTTCTGCATGATGAACCTTGGCATGAAAGGGGTTTCTCTGGAAGGCCAATTCCATTGAGGCTACGATGTTTTCTGGCATGTCCCCCTTGTTTTAATTGGAGGTCTGCGTACCGGATGGGCCTCAGCCCCACTTTCCTGCCGTGTGTCAGTGGGGGGGGGAAATCAACTCCTTGCTAGCAACGTCATAATTTCTTTCTGGGAGTGTTAATGCTTTGGACTGAAAGTACAGGGGAGTAACTGCCCCCTTCTAATGCCAATCCTAACACAACGTCCGACTTGCTAGTCTGAATGATAAATGGCTTTGGTGAATCAGGGTGGTGGGGAAATGGCTAAGTTGCAAAGATGTCACTTTTCAAATGCAGATTGCTCCTTCTTCATCTGAGAGAACTTTGCTTTCTTTTTCAACACTTGAGTGGGAGGCTTCACCTGGAGGGAAAATTTAGGAGCGAACTTCCTGTAGAAATTCCCAAAGCCCAGAAAACTCTGAAAGTCTCTTATATTGGAACGAGGGCTGTGTGCCAGGATTACACCATCCACACCTTGGTGGGATCCATCTGGAGACCCTCATTTGAAACCCTGCAGCCCAAATGTCAATTGTCAAAGGTGTCAAAGTCAAACTTCTTCAGCTCGGCAAACGTTTTGTTCTCCCACAGCCTTTTCAGCCCCTCCTGCTGCCCCCGAGCCTTTCCTTCCTCAGAGTAAATCAAGAAGTCATCTAGATATATCACCAGAAATATGTCAACTGTATCTGAGAAAAATCATTCCTAAATCTGGAAAATACAGGCTTTCATAATTCCAATGGGCCAATGCAAAAAGCATAAGTGGATATTAAAACTCACCATCCCTGATATCAAAAGCTGTCAAATACTGGTGTCTTTCCTTGACTCTAATGAGGTCTACCTGTCAACCATTCATTGGTACCCCTTCCCTTTATTCAGGTCCATGTTTATACTTATACATGCTATCTCGTACAATGCTTGACAAAGCAAATAAAATAATAAAAAATAAAATGAAAAATAAAATGAAAAATAAAATGAAAAATAAAATGAAAAATAAAATGAAAAATAAGAAATAAAATAAAAAATAAAAAATAAATAAAATAAAAATGAAATAAAAAATAAAAAATAAAATAAAATAAAAAATGAAATAAAAATAAAAAATAAAAAATAAAAATAAAAAATTCCTTTATTCGACATAAAGGAAACCCTTGCATGGTCTGTAGGAAATTCTGCAGATGAAAACCACAGAGGCTTCCTCCCTGGATTGGGCTCCCAGCTGGAGCGTCTCCACTTCCCCTTCAGCTGGAGGTTCCACCGCAAATAAGGTTCCTCAAAGAAACACAATTGTTCCGGGCTCTGATACAACTCTTGGTGCAGTTTAGCCACACTTCGAAGGAACTTTGAAGCATTTGCATTTTGGTGTTCAAAAATGAAGATTTTTAAATCTAGAATTAGATTTTGTGTGTGTGTGAGAGAGAGTGAGAGAATGAGAGAGAGAGAGAGAAAGTGAGAAAGAGAGGAAGAGAGAGAGAGAAAGAGAAAGAGAGAGAGTGTGTGAGAGAAAAAGAGAGGCAGACAGAGAGAGACAGACAGACAGACAACATTTCTGACAGGTGGCTGTCTAGTCTTTTCTTAAAAACCTCCAGTGTTGGAGCACCCACAACCTCTGGCGGGAAGCTGGTTGCACTGGTTAATTGTTCTTACTTTGTACTGATATAGGCTTTCGTGGCCAATATCTGTTGGGTAGGGTTGAGCTTCAAGGT
This sequence comes from Thamnophis sirtalis, assembly GCF_051295495.1. Classification (NCBI taxonomy): domain Eukaryota; kingdom Metazoa; phylum Chordata; class Lepidosauria; order Squamata; family Natricidae; genus Thamnophis; species Thamnophis sirtalis. Next base: position 960,583 of record NW_028261389.1, read on the forward strand.
TGAGTGACTATCTTGTAGCTGTCAGATTTCCTCATCTTACACTGGCAACTCTGGCTGTCATCTTCAGGCATCATCTTAAGACCTTGCCTTGGAGTTTGAGTTTGGATGAAAGTCCATCACTCAAGTTCTCTGCTCTCCTCTTGGGGCTAAGCAGAACCTGACGGACAAGCTCTGGTTGCCACGTCCTGACTTGACTAGGTTAGTTATCCATGTTACAATCTGCAGACTCCAGCAAGGACTTCTTGGGATTCAACAAAGATGGTAGCCAGGACTGTACAATCAGATCCCTCCTGTTTCCTCACATGCACAAACAGACAGACGTGTTCCTTCTCTGCTGAAAAAAAGGCCCCTTTCTCTGTTGTTGTTCTTCCCAGATGTTCTGCAGGAAACACAAGCCAGGCTGCCACCTCGCCTCCATCCACAGCCTGGCAGAGTCAGCTGACTTGGCTGAATACCTCTCCGACTGTCTCACAGAGAAGGGAAATGTCTGGATTGGACTGAACGATGCACAGAAGGTAGGTCTTTTCTATTGGTCAAGGAATTGCATAGCTACTGTCCAGCTGAAGCAGGAGAGGCCTTTGCCAGGATTAACCCTGGTTAGTTGTTCCAGATCAACTAAGATTGATTAGCTGGATGGAGAAAGGGAGGGAGGGGTGCTGGATAACCTGTCCCTTGACTGCCACCTCTTCTCTCTCTGCCCAGGGCCCTCTACAGCCAGAGCCTCCTCATGGCTCCACTCCTAATATTCCCAGAATCCAGCAGCCATTTCCCCCATCCCAGTGATGGGAATTCCGTTGATTCCATGGGAAATTCAACCCCATATTGAAGGGTTGAAGGGTGACACAATGAAGGTCGCCAGTTGGATTGAGAAAAGGTGGGCAGGAAAAAGTCAAACCACAGCCTTGCAAATATTGCTAAAATATTACTAAATTAAGCACATGAAGCGTATCAGCTGGCTGGAGTGACAGTTATATGATGAAAGCTTTCGGCCAACTTATGCACACGTCTCTCTGCATTTTTTAACTGCCAGAGAAGTTTAAGCCACATATGGGGAACGAGGGCAACGTTGACACCCTGATATTCTGTTTGTGGGTTTGGTGGTTTGGGGGTATAAAGGACTTGACCAGGGATAACCTCCCCAGGTCCTCCTTCTGCACAGAGCAACATCATCCTGCTTCATTCTCCACCTCGAGGTGTCTACTTGGGCTTCAACACCCCAGACAAGGACCCAGAGTTGAAAGGAAGCATCCTAGGGACAGGTGAGTGCTGCTCTCCCACCTGGGCAGAAACTGATAGGTGAGGCCCCTGCGTGAAATCACCCCTGCCTGTCTCTCTCCATCTGAAGGGACCTCCTCCAGGTGCCTGGAGGCAATGTCCAGGTTCCAGCAAGAAATCTGGAGGGGGATCCCTATTGCAGAGAGCAAGGGATCTCCTGGGAATCTCTGAGAGAGAATAAAAGGATACAGAATCAGGGAGTTGGAGGGATCTTGGAGGTCTTCTAGTCCAGCCCCCTGCTCAAGCAGAGACTCCATTTAAGACAAATGCCTATCCAGTCTCTTCTTAAAAACCTCCAGTGTTGGAGCAACCACAACTTCTGGAGCCAAGATATTCCACTGATGGTTCTCACTGTCAGGAAATGTCTCCTCAGTTCCAGGTTGCTCCTCTCCTTGATTGGTTTCCATCCGTTGCTTCTGCCTTCAGGAGCTTTGGAGAAGAGGTGGACCTCTTCTTCTTCTATGGGAGAGGTCTTCCTCTGAGAGACCTTCTCCAGGAAACCCACCCCCACCCCAGACATTGTGGGGCAATTTGACGAGAGCCACTGGGCTCCCATCACACCTGTTGCTTGACCACGAAGGAGACACAGGGTCCATCTGAGCGACTGCAGACCTGCAAGACAACATTTGGGACTCTCAGCCAAGGGTGCCAGATTGGATGTGGGGCTCTGATGGGGCCCTAGAACAGCTCTCATTTCCCCTTCCAATTTGCCCCTCTTTGCTCCCCCCTGCAGGAAAGGAGGGAAGGCCATGGGGCGATTCCTCTTTGTGAGCCTCGGTTTGCTGGTCGTGGCCCTCTCTCTAAGAGGTGAGTTCACACAAGACGTGAAGCTTCAAAGAAATGAATCAAGGCTGCCTGTGACGAAGGTTTGGGCATTCTTCAAATGCAGCTGCTGTGTCTGTAATCCAAATCATTTTCAATTTATTTTCATGAAAGACTTTTGCAACTCAGCAGACTACGCCTATTCTGCAGGCCCAGCTGTCTCCTCCACCTCCTCCTCTTCTGACCATCTTCTCATTTGGCTTCCTCTACAGACCCAGATCCTGCTTCTGCTCCTCTTCCCCTTCCTCCTCCTCCTCCTCCTCCTTTTTTCCTGGTCTTTTTCTCATTCAGGTTCCTCTCTTCCCACACAGGAGTCAAAGGCGGCTGTTGTCCTCATGATTGGCTCCCCATGGCTGGGTTCTGCTACAAGGTCTTCGAGAAACAAAAGAACTGGGAGGATGCAGAGGTTAGAAGTCTTTGTGTGCTTGTGAATCTCCTAGTTCAGGCAGAGGAGAAGTCTAGGCAGAGCCAAGGGAGACCTGGATGGGTGTGTGAAAACTCAGCAAAGACCATGATTTTAGGAGCGCCTGGGATTCAGGTCTCGGTGGAAGATAGATGGGCTTTCGTACAGGGAGAGCCTTTCATGGCCAGCATGCAGTGGTGGGTGAAGGCCTTCCAGACAATAGACTTCCCGAGGCTTTGCCACCATCTCTGGCTGGCCTCTTCAGACATCTGGGCACCACCTTGACTTTGAAGCGATGGGGATCTGAGATTTTAACCAATGAATACATTCACGATTTATTCACAGGTGAGCATGTAAGGAGCTGCTCAAGAGCTGTGGACTCTAGCGAGGGCATCCTCAGGGTCAACAGAATGAAGATGGGTGGCTGGGACCCTTCAGTCAGCTCTCTGCTCTTTGCCCAAAAGTCTTCTTCTGTTCCTCTCCCAGACCTTCTGCAAGAACCACAAGCCAGGCTGCCACCTCGCCTCCATCCACTGCAAGACAGAGTCAGATGACTTGGCCGAGTACCTCAATGACTATCTCAGAACCAAAACCCATGTCTGGATTGGACTGCATGATCCAAACAAAGTAGGTCTCTTTCTGCTGATAATGTTCCCAGATCCATATTTCCTATTTCCAAGGGACCTTTTGAAGGATCCTCCAATGGGAAGAAAGGGACCCTTTTGCCAAAATCTTTTGCCTTGGAGAAAATGTTCTTTACCCCAATGTCCCCTCTCCTGCCCCTCACCAACCTTTCCTGCCCACTTAAAGAACTGACCACTGTCTTTAAAGCCCCAAAGGGCCCGATCCTGCTGTGACCCCCATCTCAGGATCAAGGCCTTCTCACCCTCAGCTGCTCCCTCCGTTTGGCCCGCTGGGTGGCTTCTAAACCTCCCTGAAATTCTGGTGGGCCATTAACTCAGAGACTGCAGGGTCTGTCCTGGGGGGCTGTTCTTTCCTCCCCCCACCCCTCCTTTGTTACTTTGTCCAGATTTTGCTCTTTTCTGTTACCGGCAGGCTTCCATCTTGTGCTCTGTTGCATTTTCAATCCCTGCAAAATGCTTGAGGACAGAACTAGCGTTTAGATTTCTGCACTGCCCCAAAGTGCTTTTACAGCCCCCTCTAAGGGGCTTACAGTGAGCACATTGCCCCCACGTATCGGGCTCCTCATTTCACTGACCTCGGAAGGATGGAAAGCTGACCCAAACTTGAGCCAGTGAGAATCGAACTGCTGGCACTGAGCAGAATCAGCCTGCAATTCTGCATTCTAACCCCTGCACCACCACAACTCTTACGTTGATTGTGTTAAACAAGGGGAAATTTCCTTGGAATTCATCTCAGTTCCCAGGGCTGACTTAACACAGGGACCCCAGGATTCTGTTAAGACGGGCCTGTCAGTTCCCAGTGGCTTTCTGATTACAGGTACTATTTACTGGCCATGGCACAGAATTAGGTGTCCCCCACCCAATTCCCAGAATGCTTTTCAGCTTCCAAGCATATCTGATAGTCCTGGGATTCTGCTGATACTCTCCCAGCCTAGAATTCATTGATCCTATTTATCTGCAGTATTGTGCAGGGCTGCCACCAAGCTAGGCATCAGGCATAGTGGCTCCGAAGCTGTGTAGGTGACTCCATGGATTTTAGGAGTTGTTTCCTTCTGGAGTGTTCTCTTCCTGGGTCTCCTCCACAAAGAAGGGGGGGGGGGGTCAACCTATTCTCCGAAGCATTGAAGGCAGGACAAGAAACAACGGATGGAAACTGATCAAGGAGAGAGAAAACCTGGAGTTAAAGAGAAAGTTCCTAACAATTAGGACAATTAACCAGTGGAACCCAAGTTGCCTTCAGAAATCATGGGTGCTCCATCACTGGAGGCTTTTGAGAAGAGACTGGACAGCCTTTGTCAGAAATGGTATAGGGTCTCCCGCTCGAGCAGGGGGTTGGACTAGAAGACCTCCAAGGTCCCTTCCAATTCTATTCTGATTGATAGATTGATAGAGAGCGAGACAGAGAGAGAGACAGAGAGAGACAGAGAGAGAGAGAGAGAGAGAGAGAGAGAGAGAGAGAGAGAGAGAGAGAGAGAGAGAGAGAGAGAGAGAGAGATGATATATTTGCTTTGTCTTGAAGATGTTCTGCTCTGGGCCCTGCATAATCAAACCCTCTTCCTCCATTGCCTAATGTGGCTTCCCTGTCATTCCAGAACCGCACGTGGGAGTGGTCAGACAGATCCCGCCCCAACTACTTCACCTGGAATACCGGAGAGCCCAACAACGCAGGTGGCAACGAGTACTGTGTCCACCTCTGGGCCCAGTCAGGTATGGCAAGATGCAACTGAGGGTGGCTTCCAACAATGAGGCCCCAGGTGACCCATCTTGGAATGCTCACCCCATGACAACTGATGGTCTTTATTGATCTCTTGGTTTCTAAGCTCTCACAGTCCAACACCCTAGTAGATCAAAGGGAACCCAAACATCTGTGGGACAAATGGAAATAAAAGCTGTGACTCCTTCAAACACTCAAACTGCATGTGCACATTATTAAGAATGGAATGGAATAAATAGAACAGAATGGAACGGGAGATGGGAAGGGGTGGGATGAGATAGAATAGCAACAGCACTTAAACTTATATACCGCTTCACAGTGCTCTGCAGCCCTCTCCAAGTGGTTTACAAAGTCAGCCTCTCCACCCCCCCAACAATCTGGGTCCTCATTTTACAGACCTTGGAAGGACGGAAGGATGAGTCAACCTTGAGCTGGTGAGATCTGAACTGCAGAACTCCAGATAGAAGTCAGCTGAAGTAGCCTGCAGTGCTGCACTCTAACCACTGCACCACCTCAGTTCTATCTAGAGAATAATAGAGAATAGGAGAGGGGAGAATCGCATGGCATGGCATGGAACTAGAACTAGAACTAGAACTAGAAGAGGGACCTGCCTGCCTGTCATCCTTACCTGTCTTTAAACTCTTTGGCACTTCCACACACATCCACGGTGCATACAGCCCCTTTGTGATGCTCCGCCCAGCAGCTGGAGCGTAGCGGAGGCTCGCGGAGCCTCTGGAGGGTAGGACACATGGGCACGCTGCACGCGTTCATGTGGAGGATGCCGGGCCCACCACTGGTCCCAGCCAACAATGATACAATTTGGCCAGGATATCACAACCGCAGCCACACCATGCCCATGCTCTTCTGTGCAAGCTACAATGTCTAACTGGGGGGCCTTTTTGCAAGCCAGAATACTGGCTCCCAAACCCATCACTCAGGGATCTCCTTAGCACACGGTAAAGGAAAAAGGAAAGGTCTTTTTGTCTCTCTGTGTGTCTGTGTTTGTGTGTGTGTGTGTGTGTGTGTGTGTGTGTGTCAATGTAACTGTTTGCTTCCCTCTTGTGGCTGAGCTTGACAGGCAAAGCCTGGTTGCCGTATCCTGATTTCTTGGCTAGATAAACTATCTTGGTTACAGCAACCAGCTGAAAACAAAGGCCACCTTTGCACCTGACGTTCTCCACCTGGGGTATCTTCATGTCCCTGCAGATGAGGGAGATGAAATGCTCTTCTGGGACTCTGAGTGGGGTCACTGCTAAACTTTTTCTTTTGCTGCCCAGGTTTCAAGAACTGGAACGACATTCGCTGTGACAGGACCTTCCCTTTCATCTGCCAGTGCAGATACTAGTGGAGATCCTTTTCTTGCTCTGCGGTGAGAGGTGCTCTTGATGAAGTCTGGAGAATCAACAAAGTTCTGCCAAAATCTCTGCTCTGCACCCCTTCCTTTAATGCCGGGGGTCCCAGACGTTTCTATATCCTTCACCCCTACAACGCTTCTGATATATTCTCACACCCCTTAAAAAATAAATCGTTATTTGCATAGAATTATACATATACAATATACTTTTGACACTTCTAAACCCCCTGAAATATCGTCTCTCACCCCCGGCTGGGAACCTCTGTCTTAAGGGATGCTCTCTGTAGCTTGGATCTGATTTTGCTCCTCCTGATGGGCCAGGAGGTCCAATAAATTCTGCTTTAGCATGACTGGCCTTGTTTATTTTGGAGACCCAGGAGACGGTGGAGGTCCCAAACCCAAGACCCCCGGAGTCTTCTGCATGATGAACCTTGGCATGAAAGGGGTTTCTCTGGAAGGCCAATTCCATTGAGGCTACGATGTTTTCTGGCATGTCCCCCTTGTTTTAATTGGAGGTCTGCGTACCGGATGGGCCTCAGCCCCACTTTCCTGCCGTGTGTCAGTGGGGGGGGGAAATCAACTCCTTGCTAGCAACGTCATAATTTCTTTCTGGGAGTGTTAATGCTTTGGATTGAAAGTACAGGGGAGTAACTGCCCCCTTCTAATGCCAATCCTAACACAACGTCTGACTTGCTAGTCTGAATGATAAATGGCTTTGGTGAATCAGGGTGGTGGGGAAATGGCTAAGTTGCAAAGATGTCACTTTTCAAATGCAGATTGCTCCTTCTTCATCTGAGAGAACTTTGCTTTCTTTTTCAACACTTGAGTGGGAGGCTTCACCTGGAGGGAAAATTTAGGAGCGAACTTCCTGTAGAAATTCCCAAAGCCCAGAAAACTCTGAAAGTCTCTTATATTGGAACGAGGGCTGTGTGCCAGGATTACACCATCCACACCTTGGTGGGATCCATCTGGAGACCCTCATTTGAAACCCTGTAGCCCAAATGCCAATTGTCAAAGGTGTCAAAGTCAAACTTCTTCAGCTCGGCAAACGTTTTGTTCTCCCACAGCCTTTTCAGCCCCTCCTGCTGCCCCCGAGCCTTTCCTTCCTCAGAGTAAATCAAGAAGTCATCTGGATATATCACCAGAAATTTGTCAATTGTATCTGAAAAAAACCATTCCTAAATCTGGAAAATACAGGCTTTCATAATTCCAATTGGCCAATGCAAAAAGCATAAGTGGATATTAAAACTCACCATCCCTGATATCAAAAGCTGTCAAATACTGGTGTCTTTCCTTGACTCTAATGAGGTCTACCTGTCAACCACTACTTCAGCTTCAACCTCAATAATACACAGGCGAATAGATACAAACTCAAGGTAAACTGTTCCAAATTCCAGGATTGCAGGAAAGACGACTTCAGCAACCGAGGGGTCAACGCCTGGAATGCTCTCCCTGCCTCTGTTGTTACATCCTCTCTAACCCTCACAGCGTCACCCTCAAACTGTCCGCCATGGACCTCACCCCATTCCTAAGAGGTCCGTGAAGGGGCCGTGCATAAGCCCACCAGCCTGCCTTCCGCCCCTGTCCCACTCTCCCCATTTATTGGTACCCCTTCCCTTGTTCAGGTCCATGTTTACACTTATACATGCTATCTCGTACAATGCATGACAAAGCAAATAAAATAATAAAAAATAAAATAAAAAATAAAATAAAAAATAAAAAATAAAAAATAAAATAAAAAATAAAATAAAAAATAAAATAAAAATAAAATAAAAAATAAAATAAAAATAAAAAATAAAATAAGAATAAAAATAGAAAATAAAATAAAAAAATAAATTAAAAATAAAATAAAAAAATTACATTAAAATAAAAAATTCCTTTATTCGACCTAAAGGATACCTTTCCGTGGTCTGTAGAAAATTCTGCGGATGAAAACTGAGGGTTTGAGCACAGAGGGTTCCTCCCTGGATTGGGCTCCCAGCTGGAGCGTCTCCACTGATACAACTCTTGGTGCAGTTTAGCCACACTTTGAAAGAACTTTGAAACATTTGCATTTTGGTGTTCGAAAATGAAGATTTTTAAATCTAGGATTAAATTTTGTGTGTGTGTGAGAGAGAGTGAGAGAATGAGAGAGAGAGAGAGAGAGAGAGAGAGAGAGAGAGAGAGAGAGAGAGAGAGAGAGAGGAACAGAGAGAATGAGAAAGAGAGAGAGAGAAAGTGAGAAAGAGAAAAAGAGAGAGAGAGAAAGAGAGAGAAAAAGAGAGAAAGAGAGAGAAAGTGAGGGGAGAGAGAATGAGAGAGAGAGAGAGAAAGAGAGAGAGAGAGAAAGAGAGAGAGAGAGAGAAAGAGAGAGAGAGAGAAAGAGAGAGAGAGAAAGAGAGAGAGAAAGAAAGAAAGTGAGAGAAAGTGAGGAAGAGAGAGAGAAAGAGAAAGAGAGAGAAAGTGAGAGACACAGAAAGAGAGAGAGAGAGGAAAAAAAGAGAGAAAGAGAGAGAAAGTGAGGAACAGAGAGAATGAGAAAGAGAGAGAGAGAGAGACAGAGACAGAGAGACAGACAGACAGACAACCTTTCTGACAGGTGGCTGTCTAGTCTTTTCTTAAAAACCTCTGTTGATGGAGCACCCACAACTTCTAGAGGTAAGCAGTTCCACTGGTTAATTGTCCTCACTGTCAGGAAATTTCTCCTCAGTTCCAAGTTGCTTTTCTCTTGGATTAGTTTCCATCCTTCTCTCTCTGTCCCAAAACGCAGGGCCTTTGCAACCATGAAAACTTGAAAGAAAGAACAGCCGAGTGGGGCTAGGATTTCTGTCCCTGGGACCCACACAAGAGCTGAGACCCTTTTCCAGGGACCTGGGAGCTGAGGATCCAATGGTGGGGAGGGGCTTGTTCAGAAGGACCCCTCCTGGGCAGTGGGCACCAGTGGGCAGTCCCACAAAAAATTAGCCACTCAGCCATTCAGGGCTTCAGTGGTTACGGATCACGCAGGAGGCCAGTGCAGATCCTTCAGAAGAGACCCACTAGATCCCTGTCCTTTGCACCAGTCAACAGCCTGGTTCTGGAAGGAATCCATTTTCCGGCTCAGCACAGTTCAGTGAAGGAGAGACCAACAAAAGCCGAGAGGTTCACACAAGACTAGCAGCTTGAAGGGAATTAAACAAGGCCAACCCTAACCAAGCTTTGGACTATCTGCAAATGCAGCCACTCTGTCCGAGGCCAAAGTTTCAAAGCTGTTGCTAGCTCAGGAGGTTAGGCATGTTCTGCAGACCCAGCTGTCTCCTCCTCCTCCTCTTCTCCTGGCCATCTTCTCATTGGCTTTCTCTCTTCCCCCACAGGAGCCAAAGGCTATCAGTGTCCTCAAGATTGGCTCCCCGGCAACGGGCTTTGCTATAAGGTCTTGGGTGAACGGAAGACTTGGAACGATGCAGAGGTTAGAAGGGCTTTTATCTTGGCCTCGACCTCCCCTTCTACCCCCCCTCCTCCGGTCTCAGGCACTGTATGTTTGGCTTTGATAGAAAGGGGCGGACAGCTGCCCTTATCATCGGCTCATCTTCCCTGCTGTTTCCCTCCCCAGAATTTGCAGGCGGCTTCTCCATCTCTTTTTCTTATCATTTTAATTTTAATGATATAAAATACAAAGAAGAAAATGGGAAATTAAGGGGGGGGACGGGGGTGTGATATACAAGGAGAAAAAGAAAGAAAAAAAGGAGGCATTGATTTCCAATTCTTCTTAGCACAGTAGAGAATACCCCCCCAGGTTTTTACACAATAATATATAGCTAGCCATTCCTGTAACAAAACTTTCTAATCAACAAATCCAAGGTCAAAGTTCCATATTTTCTCTCCACAAGGACAAATTCCAGAAGTGATATCCAAATAAGAACGTACTTTCCTCTTTGAATAAAATAATTTAATTTCCCCTTGGCTAACGGGGGCTTCCCATTGCTCCCATTCCAGCAGTGAGCTTGTGGGTTGACCTGCTTTTCACTGTATGGAAGGAGCCACTCTGGGGCGCTACAGGGTCTCAACCTGGGAAGGTGAACATTGGTTGGGGCAGAGTCCACCTGGGAAACGTGGCGCCAAGGCAAGAGCTCGGCCCACTTAGAGTTAGCTGTCCGAATTGATCTGGAAGGCTGGCCAGTTACTGACCGTGTGAAGGCGGTGGGAGTCCCCAGACTTCGGAGGGCTCGATTGGCGTCTGCATTGGTCTCCTTCACTCGTGGGTCAAGGCTTACCTCACACCCATCTGTGGTTTCAGCAGCATCTCCTTAGGGGAGGCTTCGTCCTTCAGGGTCAGGTCTGCCTGTGAGATTCGCCCAGAAGTCAGCTCTTTACGCCTGGCTCCCAGCTGGCGTTCCCTCTCGGCGGCCTCCTCGGCTTCGATCAAGACTTCGGAAGGTGAATAGATGGTCTCTCCAAAAGATTCTGTCCTCTCCTGCTCCCTCTGTGGGCTTCTTCTCTTCCTCCACCTTCCCTGAGTCTTCACAGCACCCGGGTTCAGGTCGGTGCTGTGGCTCAGGACCCTGGAGAGCACCCTGGAATTTGGTGAAGCCTTTTAATAGCGATTGGGGTTAATGTCAGGGTTCCAAATAGCATCCAAAAGTCAATCAGACTCTGAGGCAAAGGATTCCTCAAAGTTCCAATTTATGAAGGATGACCTTGGCTTTCTAGAAAGAATGTTGTTATGGCCACATATCATCTCACTCCGTACAATCCCCCCTCCCCTTTTCCCACCACAGAAACTGCCTAGTGGAATAATGGAAAGGGTGGCAGGCCTGACTATGGATATTTCTTCCCACTCTCTTAAATCGAGACTCAACCATTGCAAACCTTTTCACCCCTAGCAGGAGAGAGAGAGGCTTTAGAGGGGGCTGTCTTTCTCCCTCTATGGGGGGGGGGGATGACTTAGTCTTTTAATTCAGTTTCTTGGAACCAGAAGCTTGTTCTGCAACGTCCGTGTTGGGTCAACCTCAGCTGGGCTCAAGGGGATGCCAATGAATCACCCGGAAGAAGGAAGTGTACATGCCCGGCAGAAACCTGAAGAGCAGCTGGCTGGTGGGAGGCGCATACTCATGCGCGGCAGAGCTGAACGGAGGGACGGCATCAGCAACGGCAAAAGGATTTATGCAACTGAATTAATACTTGATTGAAGAGGAGAGTCTTTGCTGGTTTCTCCATATTTAAACAGAGTGCATGTTTGCAGTCTGATATGTTTAATCTGTATTTGCCCTTAATTTTATTTGCACACCAAATATGTCAATAAACTTCTGATTCTCAGGAAGAGTAAATAATTGCCCAATCAATTAAGGAAATGGGCAGCATTTCCACCATCAACCTGAAGGAGTATACGAATCAATACGAATCAATATTGGCTTCTGCTTATGTTATTGTATACGCTCAGAAATTAGTTGTTTTGTAGCCTAGAAAATGGGAACTTTAATACTGGACTGCAAATGTTATCTCACTGCTGCGTCTGGCTTCCATTCTTGGCTTCGAAGCTAGTAGAAGAAATTGTTACATGGGAATTTCAAGCTGCATAGATAAAGGAAGCAAACTAGGGAGTTTTTCTGGCCCATGAATCCTTAAAGCATTCTGCTGAAAAACTATTTGGTAAGGGGGGGGGGCTGCCACCCTCACCACAAGGCTGTAGGAATCCTCCGTAGACAAGGTAGAAAGAGACAGGAGCTTGAACAACAAAATACTTTAGAGATCACATTGGTAACGAATCTTTGTCTCTGATGGGATAAACTTTGTTTCTATCTGCCTAAAATGCATGTAATCCTCTGAGCCCCCCTTGCAGGGGGGGGGCTATTCCTCACATGCATTTATTTGGATGTTTTGGGGTAGTTTTGTTGCTTTTGCTACGGCCATAAATAAAAGCTGATATTTTTTGCAAGCCTCGTCTGGAGTCTCCAATCTCTCTTGGGCATTTCAGGGGCTTCAGGAAACTTCTGGGACCTTACAAACCCAAATAAAAAATAAAGTTAACTGAAAGCAAGTTGGGGAGGGGATGTCTTCTGGAATATGGTGGTCCCCCCACCCAGAGGGGAGGGCAGGTCCAACCCTCCTGACCTCCTGACCTCTTGTAAGAGCCGAAGACCTTGGTCGGCAAATAGAGGGTATAAACGTTTAGCCCCCCGAGGATTTAAAGAGGTTTGAGGAAACTTCCATTTGATGCCAGGCTTTTAATGTTTATCTTGTAATAGAGAATAGATGTTTTATAATCGATGCCAGCCAGTGTTTAATGTGATATGGGAAGATGTGCCAATGATTTGAATAAAAATGCATAGAACAAATGAACCTGATGCTTACATAGGGACTCAAGGGGGTACTTAGTCTTTCCCTGGAAAGAATGGGAAAAAAGCTTAATTCTGTTTGTTAGACCAACACGCCTTTCTCAAGAAAAGTATTTCCTCCTTCCCTCCAACCCCCCCCCCCCCGCAATAGATCCATCCCTGGCCTTGCCCCCTCTGGAGGGGAGCCTGGAGTTGATACTGAGCAGACTTTCTACCTGTGGAGGTGAAGGGACAGGTGAGTGGGGCTCTGCCACCTGTGGGCACCTGACAGGTGAGGCCCCTGCGTCTCTCTCTCCATCTGAAGGGACCTCTTGCAAGGGGGCTGCGGGGGATGTCCTGTTTGCAGCAGGGGATCTGCGGGAGGGTCCCTCAGGAAAAAAGAGATCTATTGGGGATCTACATGGGAAAGACAGAGAGAGACCGACAGGAGATCCTTTCTATAGAAGGTCCCACTTCCCTTTTGCAACCATGGAAAACAAAGCAAAAATAATACAATTGAAATTCAGAATCATTCATGAACAGTTAAAGGTTTGGCAAAAGAACAGTCCTTTTCTCCATTAAAAAGCTGCTTCGACAGGACATAAATTTATTACATGAATAAATAGAGTTGAAAGAAAGAACAGCCGAGTGGGGCTAGGATCCCTGTCCCTGGGACCCACACAAGAGCTGAGAATTCCATGGACCTGGGAGCTGAGGATCCAATGGTGGGGAGGGGATTCTTCAGAAGGACCCCTCCTGGGCAGTGGGCACCAGTGGGCAGTCCCACAAAAAATTAGCCACTCAGCCATTCAGGGTTTGAGTAGTTATGGATCAGGCAGGAAGCCAGTGCAGATCCTTCAGAAGAGACCCACTAGATCCCTGTCCTTTGCACCAGTCAACAGCCTGGTTCTGGAAGGAATCCATTTTCCAGCTCAGCACAGTTCAGTGAAGGAGAGACCAACAAAAGCTGTGGGGTTCACACAAGACTAGCAGCTTGAATGGAATTAAGCAAGGCCAACCCTAACCAAGCTTTGGACTATCTGCAAATGCAGCCACTCTGTCCGAGGCCAAGTCAGTTTCAAAGATGTTGGTAGCTCAGGAGGTTAGGCATGTTCTGCAGACCCAGCTGTCTCCTCCTCCTCCTCTTCTCCTGGCCATCTTCTCATTGGCTTTCTCTCTTCCCCCACAGGAGCCGAAGGCTATCAGTGTCCTATAGATTGGCTCCCCGGCAACGGGCTTTGCTATAAGGTCTTCGCTGAAGGGAAGAATTGGAACGATGCAGAGGTTAGAAGGGCTTTTAGCTTGGCCTCGACCTCCCCTTCTACCCCCCCTCCTCCAGTCTCGGGCACTGAAAGTTTGGCTTTGATGGCAAAGGGGCGGAGGGCTGCCCTTATCATCGGCTCATCTTCGCTGCTGTTTTCCTCCCCAGAATTTGCAGGCAGCTTCTCCATCTCTTTTTTATCATTTTAATTTTAATGATATAAAATACAAAGAAGAAAATTGGAAATTAAGGGGGGGGACAAGGGGTGTGATATACAAGGAGGAAAAAAAAAAGGAGGCATTGATTTCCAATTCTTCTTAGCACAGTACAGAATAAACAAACCCCGAGGTTTTACACGTTAATATATAACTAGCCATTCCTATAACAAAACTTTCTAATGAACAAAATCAAGGTCTGGCACAAATTCCAGAAGTGATATGCAAATAAGAATGTACTTTCCTATTTGAATAAAACAATTTAATAATTCCTGCTTAATTTTTCTTGCTATGGAAATGTGTATTTTTTATTGGTCCCTAGTAATCTTTGTGAACTGTCACCATTTTTATTTAGAAAATTTATTATATCCTTTCAAATTCTTTGGCCTTACTGGAAAAAAAAGGGGGGGGACCCCTTTATTAATAGAAGTTTCTTAATAAGGTTCCAAGACTATAAAATGAGTTTCCTCCACAAAATGTGTTGGGGAAACTCCAGTGGTGAGAAATAATTCCTTTGGCAACTGCTCAGAAACAGGCTGCCCTTCTGAGGCTGAACTCCCTCCTCTCTCTAGCAAAGAGAAACGGCAAGATTTCTTCAGCTAAACCTTAAGAGGAATGAAAAGAAAAGGAGCGGATGGTTTGCAAATCAAAACAACTGCAGATTGAACTGTTTTCCAAATTTGATACATGTCTACCATTTGAGGATGTGCAGGAACTGGTGGGGCCTGAGCTTGTGTGGTCTGTTGGACCAGCAGTTGGAGTTGCACACACACACACACACCCTTGGGACACTAATCCCGGTGGCAGCTGTGGGGCAGAGGCCTGTTGGGAAATCGGGACTTGGGGGTGAAGTGGCCCATACACCTGCATGGGTGCCCCCTGCAGAAGGGGGGCTGGCGTCCAGTGACACGGCACCCATCCTTGGTCTCGATAGAAAGCCCACCCCAGTGGGATTTTACTCGCTGGTGGCTGGCTGGGGTTGGAAACTCCACAAACCTTTTGCTGCGGGCTGGACACCGGCTGGCAAAGCAGTTTCCCCCCAGCCCAGTTGTTAGATCTTGTGTCCCTTTGGCTAACGGGGGCTTCCCATTGCTCCCATTCCAGCAGTGAGCTTGTGGGTTGACCTGCTTTTCACTGTATGGAAGGAGCCACTACGGGGCACTACGGGGTCTCAACCCGGGAAGGTGAACATTGGTTGGGGCAGAGTCCACCTGGGAAACTTGGCACCAAGGCAAGAGCTCGGCCCACTTAGAGTTAGCTGTCCGAATTGATCTGGAAGGCTGGGCAGTTACTGACCGTGTGAAGGCGGTGGGAGTCCCCAATCTTCGGAGGGCTCGATTGGCGTCTGCATTGGTCTCCTTCACTTGTGGGTCAAGGCTTACCTCACACCCATCTGTGGTTTCAGCACCATCTCCTTAGGGGAGGCTTCGTCCTTCAGGGTCAGGTCTGCCTGTGAGATTCGCCCAGAAGTCAGCTCTTTACGCCTGGCTCCCAGCTGGCGTTCCCTCTCGGCGGCCTCCTCGGCTTCGATTAAGACTTCGGAAGGTGAATAGATGGTCTCTCCAAAAGATTCTGTCCTCTCCTGCTCCCTCTGTGGGCTTCTTCTCTTCCTCCACCTTCCCTGAGTCTTTACAGCACCCGGGTTCAGGACCCTGGAGAGCACCCTGGAATTTGGTGAAGCCTTTTAATAGCGATTCGGGTTAATGTCAGGGTTCCAAATAGCATCCAAAAGTCAATCAGACTCTGAGGCAAAGGATTCCTCAAAGTTCCAATTTATTAAGGATGACCTTGGCTTTCTAGAAAGAATGTTGTTATGGCCGCATATCATCTCACTCCCTACAATCCCCCCTCCCCTTTTCCCACCAGAGAAAATGCCTAGAAGAATAATGGAAAGGGTGGCAGGCCTGAGATCCAAAAGGAAAGATGGCTGCGGGTCTGACAGGAGGAGGAGAGATAATCCCCTAAAGAATTAGGAAATCCCTCTAAACTATCCATAACTGGTCAAATCTGGGAAACGATGTTTCCATTCAGAAAAAAATATGCAACGTAGCGAAAGATGGCTAAAAACCCAACCTGACCATGGAAAGAATGGAAACGCAGAAACTGAGCCCCTGGCAAACAAAATTTCAAAAACACCCAGATATCTTCATGCCACTGAATCCCCACCGGGATCATCCCTTCAACAAACGGAATAAAGAAAGGCAGACTAAATACCCGGGAGAGATAAGAAGAGGGATCACTGCAGCCACCTCATTAGCTGCTTTTAAGCTGGTATTTGCCCAACAGTCCCCAGAGCCTTTTACAGGAAGCCACACAGGCCCCCTAGAGGAATGAAATATTCTGAGGAATATGTTAAAAAGGTGGATTATTATATTTCCCAAAGAGAGACATGTTTTTTTAGAGGCAGAAAGCAAACCCCACTTTCTTTAATAGCCCATGTTCTTGTTCTCCATCTTTCAAATCAGTCCCCATGTTTCCAGGATCTTCCTCCCAGCTTGGAACTCAGCCAGGTGGATATTTCTTCCCACTCTCTTAAATCGAGACTCAACCATTGCAAACCTTTTCACCCCTAGCAGGAGAGAGAGAGGCATCTGTTTAGAGGGGGCTGTCTTCCTCCCTCTATTGGGGGGGGTGACTTAGTCTTTTAATTCAGTTTCTTGGAACCAGAAGCTTGTTCTGCAACGTCCCTGTTGGGTCTACCTCAGCTGGGCTCAAGGGGATGGCCAATGAATCACCCGGAACAAGGAAGTGGATTTTCAGGCGTTTATTTCTGTGGAAACGAGAGCTTCACGCTCAGGACAGGACAGAGCTTAGATGGGTATAGAAAGAGTTTCTTTGTTATATGCAACATGTCAATCTCAATCAGAATAGAGCTGCAAAGGGACCCCGGAGGTCTTCTAGTCCAACCCCCTGCTCAAGCAGGAGACCCTGGGCCAGTGATGACTGACCTTCTCCAGACCGAGTGCCCAAAGAGCGCATCCAGGTGTATGAATGCATGCGTGCGTGTGAACCTCCAAAACGCAATGCTTGTGCAGCCCCTGTCCATGCGCCCTGCCCCCCTGCATGTGCATGCATCCCCACAGACCTGCCCCCATGCACTCCACCCTGCATATGCACATGGACCCCCCCGCATGCTCCCACCCCCTGCACATGCCCGGCAGAAACCTTAAGAGCCGCTGGCCGGTTGGAGGCGCATGCTCATGCGCGGCAGAGCTGAACGGAGGGACGGCTGGCGTGGCATCAGCAAGGGCAAAAGGATTTATGCAACTGAATAAATACTTGGTTGAACATGAGAGTCTTTGCTGGTTTCCCCATATTTAAACAGAGTGCAGGCTTGCAGTCGGTTTTGGTTTGTTTAATCTGTGTTTGCCCTTAATTTTATTTGCACACCAAATAAACTTCTGATTCTCAGGAACAGTAAAGAATTGCCCAATCAATTAAGGAAACGGGCAGCATTTCCACCATCTACCTGAAGGAGTATATGAATCAATACGAATCAATATTGGCTTCTGCTTAATTTATTTTTTTTAAGAATATTTTTTATTTCCATTTCCATTTTCATAACACAGACTCACATGTATACTATACATAACCCGTATCATATAGTTTTAAATAATAATTACATCAGTTCCTCTTGTCAACAATGCCCAGAAAAATAGAAACCCATTATAGCTCTTCTGCTCTCCATACACCTCTTTCTTCTACCACCCTCCAACTTTCTATCTTCCCTCCATCATCCTTTTTCTGCTCTACTTCCCCTCCCTTTCTACTGCTCCTCTCTCTACAATCCACTCCTCCTTATCCTCATCTTCCCCCCTTACCCTCTCTCCTATCCCTCTCTTCCCATCTTTCTTCTCCCTTCTGTTTCCCACTCCTCCTCTCATTGGTGTATTTCCGCTGCATGTCAATATGCTTAACATATCCTAGTTTTAAAGAAGAAATAATAGTAATCATAATAGTAATGAAAATATAAGGAAAAAAACAGTATACATGTGGGGTCAAATTACATTAAAATCTAACACGTCTCGTCAAACCTGATATATATCCCTCTCCCCTTCCCCCAACCCCCCACAACCTCCCCCCCCCCCCGACTTCCCAGAACCCGTACACGGTATAGATTTTTAACAAACACAGTCTAACATATATCGGGGGGGAAAAATAAGAAATTGATAACATCTTTGCATTGAACTTAGCTTCTCCTTGCTAAACTAACTTTAAACAAATTAAATCATTCCTGATCTTAAACATAAGCTATCTGGAATTTCTTAGTCCCATATTTATTTTGTATATAGTCAATCCATTTTTCCAGTCTCGTTTATATCTCTCATTTGAGTGGTCCTTAAGATATGCAGATATTTTAGCCATCTCTGCTAAGTTTGTGACTTTCAATGTCCATTCTTGGATTGTAGGCAAGTCTTCCTTCTTCCAGTATTGCGCCACCAACAGTCTTGCTGCCGTTATTAGGTGCAGAATCAAGTTAATCTCTACCGCTGTACAGTCGGTAATTATACCTAACAAAAATAACTGAGGAGTAAACTTTATCCTTTTTTAAAGAACATTTTGCATAATCCACCATATTTTTATCCAAAATGCCTTAACCTTTTGGCAAGTCCACCATATATGGAAGCATGTAGCATCGAAAGAACCACATCTCCAGCATTTGGGTTGTAAATTCGGATACATAGAAGCCAACTTTTTAGGATCTAAATGCCATCTATAGAACATCTTGTAAAAATTTTCTCTCAGGTTTTGGGCTTGTGTACATTTTACATTTCTTACCCAGATTCTTTCCCATGTATCCAACATTATTGGGTCTTCAATGTTTTGAGCCCACTTTATCATACAATCTTTAACTAGTTCTGTTTCGGAATCCATCTGTACTAATACATTGTATATCCTCTTTATATGCATTAAACTTTGATCTCTTATTTGTTTAAATAAATTATCCTCGAATTGCATGAAACCAATTTTTTGATCTGTTTTCCACCTGGCCTGTAGCTGTCCATACTGGAACCATGTTTGAATTACCTTTTCCTCTTTTAATACATCTAAGGATTTTAGTTGTAATACACCCCTTGGGGTAAGAAGCTGTCTGTAAGTAATTATATCCTGCTTTTGTGCTATGTTCATATTTTCTATTGCGTGTCTAGGAATTGCCCACATGGGTATCTTGTCATTTAATTTGTATTGATATTTTTTCCAAACCCGCAGTAAAGCATTCCTTAAAATATGACTTTTAAAGTTTTTGTCCACTTTTTTGTTGTATAACAGGTAAGCATGCCAGCCATATACCAAATCATGTCCCTCGATATTAAGTATCCTATCATTAGTTAAGTCAATCCAATCACTAATTACAGATAATGCTACTGCATCATAATATAATTTTAGGTTGGGTAATTTCAAATTTCTCACGCACATCTTGCATTATTTTTAGCTTTACTCTCGGCTTCTTTTCTGCTCATACAAATTTATTAATATCCTTCTGCCATTCTAGCAGGTTCGCATCTTTTTTAAGTATAGCTAGCATTTGGAAAAGAAATAAAAATTTAGGTAAAATATTCATTTTCACTGCTGCTATTCTTCCCAACAAAGATAACTGCAACTTGTCCCATGTTTTCATCTCTGTCTGTATACTATGCCAAAGTGGTTCATAATTATACTTATATAATTTCCCATTTGAGGTTGAAATATTAATTCCCAAGTATTTGCTTCTGCTTAATTTATTGTATACTGTCAGAAATTAGTTGTTTTCTAGCATAGAAAACAGGAACTTTAATACTGGACTGCAAATGTTATCTCACTGCTGCGTCTGGCTTCCATTCTTGGCTTCGAAGCTAGTAGAAGAAATTGTTACGTGGGAATTTCAAGCTGCATAGATAAAGGAAGCAAATTAGGGAGTTTTTCTGGCCCATGAATCCTTAAAGCATTCTGCTGAAAAACTATTTGGTAAAGTGGGGGGCTGCCACCCTCAACACAAGGCTGTAGGAATCCTCCGTAGACAAGGTAGAAAGAGACAGGAGCTTGAACAACAAAATACTTTAGAGATCACATTGGTAACGAATCTTTGTCTCTGATGGGATAAATTTTGTTCCAATCTGCCTAAAATGCATATAATCCTCTGAGCCCCCCTTGCAGGGGGGGCGCTATTCCTCACATGCATTTATTTGTATGTTTTGGGTGTAGTTTTGTTGCTTTTGCTACGGCCATAAATAGAAGCTGATATTTTTTGCAAGCCTCGTCTGGAGTCTCCAATCTCTCTTGGGCATTTCAGGGGCTTCAGGAACCTTCTGGGACCTTACGAACCCAAATAAAAAATAAAGTTAACTCAAAGCAAGTTGGGGAGGGGGTGTCTTCTGGAATATTGCGGCCCCCCCACCCAGAGGGGAGGTCGGTTCCAACCCTCCTGACCTCCTGACCTCTTGTAAGAGCCGAAGACCTTGGTCGGCCTCTTGGCTCAGGGCTCCAACGGAGGGGTTTCACTTTGGGGATGGTTGATAGATTCTATCCCACCTCCCACCTCCCTCCCTTCTCTTCCGCCTCCTTCCCTCCCCATCGCTTAGCTGCCATATTTTGGATTTTTACAGTTTTGCATAAATTGGATAATTTTATAAACCAATGAATCAATAAGGCAAAATGAACGCAGAGCCCGAATGCAGCTGAGACCCCACCAGAATCAGGATTGGATTTTCCTAGGAAAGGGGGGGGGGCTTTTTGGTCCTCAGTTTAGGGGTCCTCTCCCCAAACCAACTTCTACTACATGGGTCTTAACAGGGGGCTCTCCCCTCCCCTGGAGAATTTAAGGAGGTTTGAGGAAACTTCCATTTGACGCCGGGTTTTTAATATGTGTGATATTGTTTTATAATTGATGTCATCATTATTGTTGCCAGCCAGAGTTTAACGTAATATGGGAAGATGTTCCAGTGCTTTGAACAAATGAACCTGATGCTTACATAGGGAGTCAAGGGGGTATTTACCTTTTCCTTGGAAAGAATGGGGAAAAAGCTTAATTCTGTTTGTTAGACCAACACACCTTTCTCAAGAAGAGTATTTCCTCCTTCTCTCCACCCCCCCCCCCCAATAGATCCACCCCCGGCCTTACCTTTAAATGCCTCCATCCCCTTTGCTGGAGGGGAGCCTGGAGTTGCCACTGAGCAGACTTTCTACCTGTGGAGGCGAAGGGACAGGTGAGTGGGGCTCTCCCACCTGTGGGCACCTGGCAGGTGAGGCCCCTGCAGCAGATCTCTCCTGCGTCTCTCTCTCCATCTGAAGGGACCTCTTGCAGGGGGGCTGCGGGGGATGTCCTGTTTGCAGCAGGGGATCTGCGGGAGGGTCCCTCAGGAAAAAAGAGATCTATTGGGGATTTACATGGGAAAGAGAGAGAGACCCACAGGAGATCCTTTCTAAGGAAGGTCCCACTTCCCATTAAAAAGCAATGCAGAATCCAGGGTGACCCACCAAGGCTGCTACATATCCAGGAAGGCAGAAATTGGCACCAGCTGGGCAGGTATAAAACTGCCAAACCAAATTTTGGAGTCCCAGCTTGGTCACTGGTGGAGGTGGATCCCCCTTTCCTGAGAGGTCCCTCCCAAAGACCGTGTTCTTCTTCTCATTCTCCTCCTCCTCCTCTTTCTCCTCTTCCTCCTTCTCCTTCTCCTTCTCCTTCTCCTTCTCCTTCTCCTTCTCCTTCTTCTTCTTCTTCTCATTCTCCTCCTCCTCCTCTTTCTCCTCTTCCTCCTTCTCCTTCTCCTTCTTCTCCTCCTCTCTTTCTTCTTCTTCTCCTCCTCTCTTTCTTCTTCTTCTTCTTCTTCTTCTTCTTCTTCTTCTTCTTCTTCTTCTTCTTCTTCTTCTTCTTCTTCTACTACTACTACTACTACTACTACTTGTCTTGCTCCTCTTCCTTTCTTTTCCTCTCCTCCTCCTTCTCCTCCTTCCTCCTCCTCCTTCATCTCCTCCTTCTCAACCTCTTCTTCTTCTTCCTCTTTTCCCCCTTCTCCTCCTTCCTCTTTCTTCCTCTTCTTCTCATCCTTCTCCTTCTTCCTCCTCCTCCTTCTTTCTCTTCCACTTCTTCTGCTCTTTCTCCTTCCTCCTCCTCTTTCTTCCTCTTCTTACCCTCCTCCTTACCCTTCCTCCTCCTTCCTCCTCCTCCCTCTCCTCCTCCTTTTTCTTCCTTCTTCTTCCTCCTCCTTCCTCCTCCTCCTTCTTCTCCTTCTTCTCCTTCTTCTCCTTCTTCTTCTTCTTCCTTTCTTCCTCTTCTTCTTCTTCTCCTCCTTCCCCTTCCTCCTTCTCCTCCTTTCTCTTCCTATTCCTCTTCTTCTTCCTCCTCCTCTTTCTTCCTCTTCTTCTCCTCCTTCTCTTCTCCTCCTCCTCCTTCCTTCCTCCTTCTCCCCCCCTTTACTCTTCTCTTTGCAGGGAAGGAAGGAAGACTATGGGGCAATTCATCTTTTTGACCTTCAGCTTGCTGGTCGTGGCCCTCTGCCTAAGAGGTAAGTTTGAGGAGGGTCTCTGGGGTCAGAGAGATTGAAGCTCTTGCATTTCATCCCCTTCCTCGTTTGACCTCCCCAGAATCCTCACTCTGAAGTTGCTTTTCTTCCTGCTTGGCTTATTCTGCAATTTAGATCCCTCCTTCTCTCGCTGCCCCAAAACGCAGGGCCTTTTGCTACCTTGCAAAACAAAATACAATCGAAATTCAGAATCATTCATGAACAGTTAAAGGTTTGGCAAAAGAACAGTCCTTTTCTCTATTAAAAAGCTGCTTCGACGGGACATAAATTTATTACATGAATAAATAGAGTTGAAAGAAAGAACAGCCGAGTGGGGCTAGGATTCCTGTCCCTGGGACCCACACAAGAGCTGAGACCCTTTTCCAGGGACCTGGGAGCTGAGGATCCAATGGTGGGGAGGGGCTTGTTCAGAAGGACCCCTCCTGGGCAGTGGGCACCAGTGGGCAGTCCCACAAAAATTAGCCACTCAGCCATTCAGGGCTTCAGTGGTTATGGATCAGGCAGGAGGCCAATGCAGATCCTTCAGAAGAGACCCACTAGATCCCTGTCCCTTGCACCAGTCAATGGCCTGGTTCTGGATGGAATCCATTTTCCGGCTCAGCACAGTTCAGTGAAGGAGAGACCAACAAAAGCCGTGGGGTTCACATAAGACTAGCAGCTTGAAGGGATTTAAGCAAGGCCAACCCTAACCAGGCTTTGGACTATCTGCAAATGCAGCCACTCTGTCCGAGGCCAAGTCAGTTTCAAAGATATTGGTAGCTCAGGAGGTTAGGCATGTTCTGCAGACCCAGCTGTCTCCTCCTCCTCCCCTTCTCCTGGCCATCTTCTCATTGGCTTTCTCTCTTCCCCCACAGGAGCCAAAGGCTGTCCTTACAGTTGGCTCTACCTGAATGGGCGTTGCTATAAGGTCTTCAGTGAACAGAAGACTTGGCATGATGCAGAGGTTAGAAGGGCTTTTATCTTGGCACCAGGGGGAGGAGAAGTCTAGGTGGAGCCTTGAATACCCTCAAAGTCACCTCTGGCTGGGCTGAAGTGGAGGGCCACCACTATGGGTGCATGAAAAGGGAACAAAGGTCATGATTTTAGAACAATTTGAAATTCAAGTATTCTATGGAGTGTATTATGGTTTGTCCAGTATCTGTTGGGCAGAGTAAGAGGCTGGGGGCTAAAACATATGAAGAACGGTTGCAGGAATTGGGTTTGACTATTGTGGTGAAAAGAAGGACCAGGGGAGACATGACAGCCATCTTCCAATATCTAAGGGGCTCCAACAAAGAAGAGGGATAGGAATAACAAGAGCCCTCAGACTTACCATATATACTGATCCACAGAGCTTTCACAGCCCTCTCTAAGCAGTTTACAGAGTCAACTTATGACCCCCAATAATCTCGGTCCTTGTTTCACCCACCTCGGAAGGGCACAAGGCTGAGTCAACCTTGAGCCTTGTGAGATTTAAACTGTCAAATCGCAGACAGACAGCAGTCAGCAGAAGTAGCCTGCACTCCAGTGTGCCACCGTGGCTAAAGTGTGTGTGTGTCTATGTAAGAAGTGGGTTGCTCCCGCTTTGGCCGAACTGGTAGTGATAATTGGCTGTGGGTTGCCAAACCGGTAGTGATGGCTGGCTGGCCATGCCCCCAAACTGTCCCTCTCCGACACTCGTCCTGCCTCGCATTTGCCATGTGCATCCACAGAACTGCTGCCTCCTGACTACACCCGTAAGCATTTGCGCTAGCCTAGCCCCCCCCCCACTGGCCAGCGTCTCCCAAAGCTGCTGCCATTGCATCCGCAGAGGGGACGGGGGTAGCATGCTGGAGAGGGCAGAGGTGGCAGGAGAGGGCGGCATGCCAAGTCCCAGAATGAGAAACCAGAAGAGACGCCTTCCTTGCGCTCCGCTTGCTCCCCGCTGGAAATGTCCGGGTTTAGTTTGGATCTGGGGCCAGCCAAGGAGCCACTCGGCTTCATCAAATTCCCGCAATGGGTACGATGAGCTTTGGCAATGGGAGATGCCCAGCCAAGCAGGGCCCGGGTGGTCTGCGGAGCACAGAGCCAGGAAAAGCCATAAGTTTCCTAGAAGGAATTGAAGCATCCAATTTTGTAGGATGGAGGCTACGCCTGTCTTTATAAATCCGGTGGGCGAGTGGTGGAGGGGAGAGAACAACGGGAAGGAAAGGGTGGGAGATAGGAAAAATACAGGCAGAAAACCCTGGACTGTGCAAGCAGGGTGGGAGGGAGGGAGGAAAGTTCACCCAATCCTGTCTAGGGACAAGGGGGGGAAGAACCAGCTGCAACCTCCAAACACACCCCCAGGGAAGGTGGGGGCTGTGGGAAATGACAGAGCCCGGATGTCAAAGCGAACCAGGGAGAAAGCAGGCTAGAAGACCTCCAACTCTTTTAATCCTTACTCCGTGTTGAGCGTTAGGGTTGAGTGACCGCCTTGCAGACAAGAGACTTCAAGATGTTTCGCTGGCAACTCCGGCTGGCATCTTGAGACTGTTTTGCCTCCGAAGGGCATCTCAGATGGCAATAAATGAAGTGGGAATTTAAGCCAGGAACTGGTCAAGAGCTGCAGACCCAGTGAGGAAATCTGCGGGGTTCAAGACCGTGGGTTGGGCCATGCAATCGGATCCCTGCTCTTGTCTCCCTTGCACAGTACAAACAAGCAAACACACCTGTTTCTTCCCTGCTGAACCAGCGCCCTTCCTTCTGGTTGCTCTCTCTCTCTCTCTCCCCCAGATGTCCTGCAGGACATTGAAGTCAGGCTGCCACCTCGCCTCCATCCACAGCTATGCAGCGTCAACTAGGTTGGCCAACTACATCAAAGAACATCTCTCAGGTCGATATCAGGTCTGGATTGGACTGAATGATCGACTGAAAGTAGGTCCCTTTCTCTTGGTGATATTGTTTCCATTCATTCGTTGTTGCTCCTAAGGGGATTTTCAAAGGATCTTCCAATGGGAGGCCAGGATCCCTCTGCTAAAAGCTCTTGCCCTGGACAAAGCTAGGGGTGAAATCCAGCAGGTTCTGACCGGTTCTGTAGAACCAGAAGCAGAAATTTTGAGTAGTTCAGAGAACTGGCAAATGCCACCTCTGGCTGGCCCCGCCCCATCTATTCTCTGCCTTCCGAGTCCCAGCTGATTGGGAGGGAATGGAGATTTTACAGTATCCTTCCCCTGCCACGCCCACCAAGCCACACCCACAGAATATTTTGAATTTCACCACTGAACAAAGCCATTGAGAAACCCCTGAGGCCCTTTCTCCTGCCCCCTCCCCAAACTTTCCTGCCCAGTTGAGGACCGGGGGCTGCCTTTGAAGCCCCAAAGGGAGGAATTTCATCCCCAATTCATCTCGGGACGAAAGCGTTCCCCCCATTTTATTATTTTATTTTATTTTATTATTTTATTATTATTTTATTATTATTTTATTATTTATTTTATTATTATTTTATTATTTTATTATTTTATTATATTATTATATTATTATTTTATTATATTATTTTATTATATTTATTATATTATATTTATTATATTATATTATATTATATTATATTATATTATATTATATTATTATTATATTATATTATATTATATTATATTATATTATATTATATTATATTATATTATATTATTATATTATATTATATTATATTATATTATATTATATTATATTATATTATATTATATTATATTATATTATATTATATTATTATATTATATTATTTTTATTTTTATTTTTATTTTTATTTTTATTTTTTATTTTATTGTTTTTTATTTTATTTTTATTTATTTATTTATTTTATTATTTTTTCCATTTTATTTTATTTTTATTTTATTTTATGCAGAAATGGCTCATTTCTGTTATTGGCAGGATTTCATCTTGTGCTCAGTTGCATTTTCAATGCCTGAAAAATGTTTGATGATCTACAAAGAAGGGAAGTTTCCCTGGAATTGAGATCAGTTCCTGGCGACTTTAAGAATAGAAATAACACAGAAGTAGGTTTCCCCCTACAAACTCCCAAGATACCTTTCAGTCTCCCCTACAGCTCTGGGGTTCTGCTGGGGGTCTCCCACCCAAGGACCCCTTGACTTTGATCCTATTCCTGAGACCAATCAGTGTTGAGTGTCTGGACACCTCCAGGTAGTTTTCTTCTGGGACATCTTTTCCCTGGATCTCCTGATTGCCACCTATCCAAGCATCCAAATTTAACCAGATCAACTGAGATTGAGTATAGTTAGAAAATAGATACTTATAGATAGATAGATACTTATAGATAGATAGATAGATAGATAGATAGATAGATAGATAGATAGATAGAGTAAGAAAGAAAGAGAGAGAGGAAGAGGAGGGGTGAGAGAGATTCATCTCCTCTCCTGGGTCATGTAGAGGGTTCCCCGTTCTCCATTGCCTAACGTGGCTTCCCTGTCATTCCAGACCCGCACGTGGGAGTGGTCAGACGGATCCAGCACCAACTACTTCAACTGGAATAAGGGAGAGCCCAACGACGCGAGTGGCGTGGAGTACTGTGTCCATCTCAGGAGAGGGTCAGGTATGGCAAGATGGTGGGGATGCAACTGAGGGAGGCTTCCAACAATGAGGCCCCAGGTGACCCATCTTGGAATGCTCACCCCTTGACAACTGATGATCTTCATTGATCTCTTGGCTTCTAAGCTCTCACAGTCCAACACCCTAGTAGATCAAAGGGAACCCAAACATCTGTGGGACAAATGGAAATGAAAGCCATGACTCCTTCAAACATTCAAACTGCATGTGCACATTATTAAGAATGGAATGGAATAAATAGAACAGAATGGAACGGGAGATGGGAAGGGGTGGGATGAGATAGAATAGCAACAGCACTTAAACTTATATACCGCTTCACAGTGCTCTGCAGCCCTCTCCAAGTGGTTTACAAAGTCAGCCTCTCCACCCCCCCAACAATCTGGGTCCTCATTTCACCCACCTCGGAAGGACGGAAGGATGAGTCAACCTTGAGCTGGTGAGATCTGAACTGCAGATAGCAGTCAGCTGAAGTAGCCTGCAGTGCTGCGCTCTAACCACTGCACCACCTCAGTTCTATCTAGAGAATAATAGAGAATAGGAGAGGGGAGAATCGCATGGCATGGCATGGAACTAGATCTAGAACTAGAAGAGGAATTCTTTACTGGTCAAGTGTGATGGGAGACATTAAGGGACCATCATCGCATAAGCTCCATCTTGACCTCCTTCCCGATGGCCATAATTTATCTTTTTGGACATTTAGCTTTTTTTCTTTTCTTGCTTAAAAAGAGCCGAGGTGGCGCAGTGGTTAGGGTGCAGTACTGCAAGCCACTTCAGCTGACTGTTATCTGCAGTTCAGCGGTTCAAGTCTCACCGGCTCAGGGTTGACTCAGCCTTCCATCCTTCCGAGGTGGGTGAAATGAGGACCCAGACTGTGGGGGGCGATATGCTGACTCTGTAAACCGCTTAGAGAGGGCTGAAAGCCCTATGAAGCGGCATATAAGTCTAACTGCTATTGCTAACTATCCCCCTGCAGAAGAATCTCTGGCGGTTTCAGTGTTTAGCCTCCACCTGGAGGGCTCAGAATGTAACCTTTCCTGATGTGCTTCCCAGTGAAGGACAGAAGGTGCAGGTGAGGTTACTAGCCTCACTTGCAGCCATGCTACCGGAAGAGTCCCCTGCTGAGAGTCAGGACAGTCCCTGCCAGTGGTGGGTTGCAGGAGGTACGCCCCGTTCCGGTACAGAGTTCCAGAGAGCCCACCTGCCCGCCTGTCATCCTTACCTGTCTTTAAACTCTTTGGCGCTTCCGCACACATCCACGGTGCGTTCAGCCCCTGTGTGACGCTCCGCCCAGCAGCTGGAGCGTAGCGGAGGCTCGCGGAGCCTCTGGAGGGTAAGACACATGGGCACGCTGGATGCGTTCATGTGGAGGATGCCAGGCCCACCACTGGTCCCAGCCAACAATGATACAATTTGGCCAGGATATCACAACTGCAGCCACACCATGCCCATGCTCTTCTGTGCAAGCTACAATGTCTAACTGGGGGGCCTTTTTGCAAGCCAGAATACTGGCTCCCAAACCCATCACTCAGGGATGTCCTTAGCACATGGTAAAGGAAAAAGGAAAGGTCTTTGTGTTTGTCTGTGTGTGTGTGTGTGTGTGTGTGTGTGTCAATGTAACTGTTTGCTTCCCTCTTGTGGCTGAGCTTGACAGGCAAAGCCTGTTTGCCGCATCCTGATTTGTTGGCTAGATAAACTATCTTGGTTACAGCAACCAGCTGAACCCAAAGGCCACCTTTGCACCTGACGTTCTCCACCGGGGGTATCTTCATGTCCCCTGCAGATGAGGGAGGGGCCTCTGAAATGCTCTTCTGGGACTCTGAGTGGGGTCACTGCTAAACTTTTTCTTTTGCTGCCCAGGTTTCATGAACTGGAACGACATTCACTGTGGCAGGACCTACCCTTTCATCTGCCAGTGCTAATACTAGTGGAGATCCTTTTCTTGCTCTGTGGTGAGAGAAGCACCTGGTGAAGTCTGGAGAATCAACGAAGTTCTGCCAAAATCTCTGCTCTGCACCCCTTCCTTTAATGCTGGGGGTCCCCAATGTTTCTATATCCTTCACCCCTACAACGCTTCTGATATATTCTCACACCCCTTAAAAAATAAATTGTTATTTGCATAGAATTATACATATACAATATACTTTTGACACTTCTAAACCCCCTGAAATATCGTCTCTCACCCCCGGTTGGGAACCTCTGTCTTAAGGGATGCTCTCTGTAGCTTGGATCTGATTTTGCTCCTCCTGATGCGCCGGGAGGTCCAATAAATTCTGCTTTAGCATGACTGGCCTTGTTTATTTTGGAAACTCGGGAGATGGTGGAGGTCCCAAACCCAAGACCCCCGGAGTCTTCTGCATGATGAACCTTGGCATGAAAGGGGTTTCTCTGGAAGGCCAATTCCATTGAGGCTACGATTTAGATTTTAGATTTAAAGTTTATTTATATTCCGCCCTTTTCCCTGGGGGGACTCAGGGCGGCTTACAACTTTAAAAGGGGGGGGGGGAGACAAACTTTTAACATATAAGACAAATACATAATTAAAACACAACATTCATACTATTTGGGCGGGTTGTAGTCTTAGCCCCAGGCCTGATGGGATAGCCAGGTTCTGAGGGCTGTGCGGAAGGTCTGGAGGGTGGTGAGGGTACGAATTTCCACGGGGAGATCGTTCCACAGGGTCGGAGCTGCCACCGAGAAGGCTCTCCTCCGCGTAGTTGCCAGTCGACATTGACCGGCAGATGGGACTCGGAGGAGGCCTAACCGGTGAGATCTAATAGGTCGTGTGGAGGTAATTGGCAGTAGGCGGTCTCTCAAGTATCCAGATCCACTACCATGGAGGCCTTTATGGGTGGCAAGTAGCACCTTGAAGCGCACCCGGAGATCAACAGGCAGCCAGTGCAGCTCGCGGAGGATAGGTGTTATGTGGGTGAAACGAGGTGCACCCACAATCGCTTGCGCGGCCGCATTCTGGACTAGCTGAAGTCGCCGAATACTCTTCAAGGGCAGCCCCATGTAGAGCACACTGCAGTATTCCAGCCTAGAGGTCACAAGGGCACGAGTGACTGTTGTGAGAGCCTCCTGGTTCAGGTAGGGGCGCAACTGGTGGACCAGGTGAACCTGGGCAAATGCCCCCCTGGTCACAGCTGACAAGTGATGTTCGAAAGTCAGCTGTGGGTCCAGGAGGACTCCCAAGTTGCGGACCCTGTCTGAGGGGCGTAGTGTTTGACCCCCCAGCCTGAGAGATGGAATACTAGCCAAATTGGTGGGAGGGAAACACAACACCCACTCGGTCTTATCTTACAGACCTGGCATTTAGCGACAACAGCCTGAGACCAGGGTCCTGATTACTCGCGCCATCTGGCCTTGGAGTGGGACTCATAGGGCCGGAAGGAGGGATCTCTGTGACGTAGCGAGCCCTCCTTCCCTGGTAATGGCCAGCCCTAAAGTCCCCGCCATATCTGCCCCTCCCTGTTACGACCGTGATGCTCCGGCCCACTCCCGTGTCCGTGGTTCCCTCAACCACCCCTATGGCTCCCACGTTCCCCGGCAGGCCCTCCGAATCAAGCACACTCATTTGTTCACTCAGACAGTCCCCACGTGATAGTTAAAACACATAAAGTACAGCAAAATAGATCAATAAAAGTGGGACCATTCACTCAATCCCATGCGTATCCCATGCATATCCCATACAAAAGAAAGAAAGAAGAGGAGAAAAGAAAAAGAAGGAGAAAGAAAGTTGCGCAGTTATTAAAAAAAGGTGCAAGTTCTGGGAAGGTCCAAAAAGTCCAGGATGGTTGAGGAAAGGAGAGGGCCTTCTTACGTACTGTAAGTACCCCCACTCGTCCAGTAGTGGCGCTATCTGTGGCAGCAGGTCCAAGGCGGCATCAGGCAACGATGGCCGTGGCAGATGAAAGTGCAGATGAAAATGCAATCCAAAAAGTCCAAAAGCCGCACTCAGGGAGGAGTCAAATCTCAAGCAGCAAAAGGCCCTGCAGTGGCGACGGCCCAGTGGAGGGGAGAATGCACCGACAGGGGAGGCCAAGCCGAGGGGAGAGGAAGGGGGGTGCAATAGCAGCAGATGAAAACAACCTCCCATTCTCTCCCAGTGCTGTCCCAGGCTGACCGCCTTCTCCCTGGGGCGATGGATAGTCCAGTGCAAATCTAAAGACTCCTCACAGTCCTCACGGTCGGGAAGGCGCAGATGAAAGTGCCGAAAAAGCTGAAAAGCGCCGCCCAAAGGCATCATACGAGGGCCGCATGAAAGCGGCGACCGACCCAGCTGTTTGCTTCTTCTTCAGGTCCCCTGGAGCTCGCTCTCCTACAGGAACCTCTTCCCGCACCAGCCTAAGAGAAACTGCAGTGGGAGCGGCAAAAACTAGCCATCCAGCCTAGCCACTTTGATGTTGGGATCCAGCTACCCCTTCCTCAGAGCGAAGTGTAGCGCAGATGTCAGGGGAGGGAGGGGGAAAGGCTGCAGCGGCGATGGAAAGCCAGCCGCTCGGTTCGCCTAGCCCTGATGATAGCCCCTAAAAGCCGAGCCACCGCGTTTTCAGAAACGGCCACAGCAACCAGAGACACAGACGAGGCAGAGAAAGTAGCAGAAGGGGGGGGGGAGATTCTCTCAGCCAGCAGATGGGGGAGAGTCGAGGCTCTCTCAGGCCAGCTGGGTTGCAAACGAACCTCCAAACAGTATTACCCAACGTCTCCAACCAAGTTGGGCCGCGACGCCTTCCAAACGGCACCCGGGCGGCGTCTTTAAAACGCTTCTCCGAATCAGCTGGGCCGCGGCATCTTCCGGGCGGCTTTCGAGCGGCCCCCGAACGGCGTCGGCGTTTTTCTTAAAAGGCAGCCTTGGAGAGCAATATCTCTCCAGTCCGCTGCCAGCACCAGACCCCCCAAGAAATCGCTTGTGCCCTGGTCTCTCTCTAGCTCGATTTCTGGGGGCAATTTCTCCTTCTTTGGCTGTTTTCCCGTATGGACGCCGGAGCGAAGGGCTCGGCAGCCATGTTCCTTCGCACATCGATGTTTTCTGGCATGTCCCCCTCATTTTAATTGGGGGTCTGGGTACCTGATGGGCCTCAGCACCACTTTCCTGCCGTGTGTCAGTGTGGGGGGAATCAACTCCTTGCTAGCAACGTCATAATTTCTTTCTGGGAGGGTTAATGCTTTGGATTGAAAGTACAGGGGAGTAACTGCCCCCTTCTAATGCCAATCCTAACACAACGTCTGACTTGCTAGTCTGAATGATAAATGGCTTTGGTGAATCAGGGTGGTGGGGAAATGGCTAAGTTGCAAAGATGTCACTTTTCAAATGCAGATTGCTCCTTCTTCATCTGAGAGAACTTTGCTTTCTTTTTCAACAATTGGGTGGGAGGCTTCACCTGGAGGGAAAGTTTAGGAGTGAACTTCCTGTAGAAATTCGCAAAGCCCAGAAAACTCTGAAAGTCTCTTATATTGTAACAAGGTGTGTGTGCCAGGATTACACCATCCACACCTTGGTGGGATCCATCTGGAGACCCTCATTTGAAACCCTGTAGCCCAAATGTCAATTGTCAAAGGTGTCAAAGTCAAACTTCTTCAGCTCGGCAAACGTTTTGTTCTCCCACAGCCTTTTCAGCCCCTCCTGCTGCCCCCGAGCCTTTCCTTCCTCAGAGTAAATCAAGAAGTCATCTGGATATATCACCAGAAATTTGTCAATTGTATCTGAAAAAAACCATTCCTAAATCTGGAAAATACAGGCTTTCATAATTCCAATTGGCCAATGCAAAAAGCATAAGTGGATATTAAAACTCACCATCCCTGATATCAAAAGCTGTCAAATACTGGTGTCTTTCCTTGACTCTAATGAGGTCTACCTGTCAACCACTACTTCAGCTTCAACCTCAATAATACACAGGCAAATAGATACAAACTCAAGGTAAACTGTTCCAAATTCCAGGATTGCAGGAAAGACGACTTCAGCAACCGAGGGGTCAACGCCTGGAATGCTCTCCCTGCCTCTGTTGTTACATCCTCTCTAACCCTCACAGCGTCACCCTCAAACTGTCCGCCATGGACCTCACCCCATTCCTAAGAGGTCCGTGAAGGGGCCGTGCATAAGCCCACCAGCCTGCCTTCCGCCCCTGTCCCACTCTCCCCATTTATTGGTACCCCTTCCCTTGTTCAGGTCCATGTTTACACTTATACATGCTATCTCGTACAATGCATGACAAAGCAAATAAAATAATAAAAAATAAAAATAAAAAATAAAATAAAAAATAAAAAATAAAATAAAAAATAAAATAAAAAATAAAATAAAAAATAAAATAAAAATAAAATAAAAAATAAAATAAAAATAAAAAATAAAATAAGAATAAAAATAGAAAATAAAATAAAAAAATAAATTAAAAATAAAATAAAAAAATTACATTAAAATAAAAAATTCCTTTATTCGACCTAAAGGATACCTTTCCGTGGTCTGTAGAAAATTCTGCGGATGAAAACTGAGGGTTTGAGCACAGAGGGTTCCTCCCTGGATTGGGCTCCCAGCTGGAGCGTCTCCACTGATACAACTCTTGGTGCAGTTTAGCCACACTTTGAAAGAACTTTGAAACATTTGCATTTTGGTGTTCGAAAATGAAGATTTTTAAATCTAGGATTAAATTTTGTGTGTGTGTGAGAGAGAGTGAGAGAATGAGAGAGAGAGAGAGAGAGAGAGAGAGAGAGAGAGAGAGAGAGAGAGTGTGAGGAACAGAGAGAATGAGAAAGAGAGAGAGAGAAAGTGAGAAAGAGAAAAAGAGAGAGAGAGAAAGAGAGAGAAAAAGAGAGAAAGAGAGAGAAAGTGAGGGGAGAGAGAATGAGAGAGAGAGAGAGAAAGAGAGAGAGAGAGAAAGAGAGAGAGAGAGAGAAAGAGAGAGAGAGAGAAAGAGAGAGAGAGAAAGAGAGAGAGAAAGAAAGAAAGTGAGAGAAAGTGAGGAAGAGAGAGAGAAAGAGAAAGAGAGAGAAAGTGAGAGACACAGAAAGAGAGAGAGAGAGGAAAAAAAGAGAGAAAGAGAGAGAAAGTGAGGAACAGAGAGAATGAGAAAGAGAGAGAGACAGAGACAGAGACAGAGACAGAGAGACAGACAGACAGACAACATTTCTGACAGGTGGCTGTCTAGTCTTTTCTTAAAAACCTCCGTTGATGGAGCACCCACAACTTCTAGAGGTAAGCAGTTCCACTGGTTAATTGTCCTCACTGTCAGGAAATTTCTCCTCAGTTCCAAGTTGCTTTTCTCTTGGATTAGTTTCCATCCTTCTCTCTCTGTCCCAAAACGCAGGGCCTTTGCAACCATGAAAACTTGAAAGAAAGAACAGCCGAGTGGGGCTAGGATTCCTGTCCCTGGGACCCACACAAGAGCTGAGACCCTTTTCCAGGGACCTGGGAGCTGAGGATCCAATGGTGGGGAGGGGCTTGTTCAGAAGGACCCCTCCTAGGCAGTGGGCATCAGTGGGCAGTCCCACAAAAGATTGGCTACTCAGCCATTCAGGGCTTCAGTAGTTACGGATCACGCAGGAGGCCAATGCAGATCCTTCAGAAGAGACCCACTAGATCCCTGTCCTTTACACCAGTCAACAGCCTGGTTCTGGAAGAAATCCATTTTCCAGCTCAGCACAGTTCAGTGAAGGAGAGACCAACAAAAGCTGAGAGGTTCACACAAGACTAGCAGCTTGAAGGGATTTAAGCAAGGCCAACCCTAACCAAGACTATCTGCAAATGCAGCCGCTCTGTCCGAGGCCAAGTCAGTTTGAAAGATATTGC
Organism: Thamnophis sirtalis; assembly: GCF_051295495.1. NCBI lineage: Eukaryota > Metazoa > Chordata > Lepidosauria > Squamata > Natricidae > Thamnophis > Thamnophis sirtalis. The sequence continues at coordinate 995,381 of NW_028261389.1, forward strand.
TAGCTCAGGAAGTTAGGCATGTTCTGCAGACCCAGCTGTCTCCTCCTCCTCCTCTTCTCCTGGCCATCTTCTCATTGGCTTTCTCTCTTCCCCCACAGGAGATGAAGACTATCAGTGTCCTCTAGATTGGCTTCCCGGGAACGGGCTTTGCTATAAGGTCTTCGCTGAAGGGAAGAATTGGACCGATGCAGAGGTTAGAAGAGCTTTTATCTTGGCCTCTACCTCCCCTTCTACCCCCCCTCCTCCAGTCTCGGGCACTGTAAGTTTGGCTTTGATGGCAAAGGGGCGGAGAGCTGCCCTTATCATCAGCTCATCTTCGCTGCTTTTTTCCTCCTCAGAATTGGCAGGCAGCTTCTCCATCTCTTTTTTATCATTTTAATTATATAAAATACAAAGAAGAAAATTGGAAATTAAGGGGGGGACAGGGGGTGTGATATACAAGGAGAAAAAGAAAGAAAAAAAGGAGGCATTGATTTCCAATTCTTCTTAGCACAGTAGAGAATAACACCCCCCCAGGTTTTACACAATAATATATAACTAGCCATTCCTATAACAAAACTTTCTAATCAACAAAACCAAGGTCACAGTTCCATATTTTCTCTCCACAAGCACAAACTCCAGAAGTGATATCCAAATAAGAACATACTTTCCTCTTTGAATAAAACAAATTAATTTCCCCTTGGCTAACGGGGGCTTCCCATTGGTCCCATTCCAGCAGTGAGCTTGTGGGTTGACCTGCTTTTCACTGTATGGAAGGAGCCACTCCGGGGTGCTACGGGGTCTCAACCCGGGAAGGTGAACATTGGTTGGGGCAGAGTCCACCTGGGAAACTTGGTGCCAAGGCAAGAGCTCGGCCCACTTAGAGTTAGCTGTCCGAATTGATCTGGAAGGCTGGGCAGTTACTGACCGTGTGAAGGCGGTGGGAGTCCCCAATCTTCGGAGGGCTCGATTGGCGTCTGCATTGGTCTCCTTCACTCGTGGGTCAAGGCTTACCTCACACCCATCTGTGGTTTCAGCAGCCTCTCCTTAGGGGAGGCTTCGTCCTTCAGGGTCAGGTCTGCCTGTGAGATTCGCCCAGAAGTCAGCTCTTTACGCCTGGCTCCCAGCTGGCGTTCCCTCTCGGCGGCCTCCTCGGCTTCGATCAAGACTTCGGAAGGTGAATAGATGGTCTCTCCAAAAGATTCTGTCCTCTCCTGCTCCCTCTGTGGGCTTCTTCTCTTCCTCCACCTTCCCTGAGTCTTTACAGCACCCGGGTTCAGGTCGGTGCTGTGGCTCAGGACCCTGGAGAGCACCCTGGAATTTGGTGAAGCCTTTTAATAGCGATTCGGGTTAATGTCAGGGTTCCAAATAGCATCCAAAAGTCAATCAGACTCTGAGGCAAAGGATTCCTCAAAGTTCCAATTTATTAAGGATGACCTTGGCTTTCTAGAAAGAATGTTGTTATGGCTGCATCTCATCTCACTCCCTACAATCCCCCCTCCCCTTTTCCCACCAGAGAAAATGCCTAGAAGAATAATGGAAAGGGTGGCAGGCCTGAGATCCAAAAGGAAAGATGGGTGCAGTCTTGACAGGAGGAGGAGAAATAATCCCCTAAAGAATTAGGAAATCCCTCTAAACTATCCATAACTGGTCAAATCTGGGAAACCATGTTTCCATTCAGAAAAAAATATGCAACGTAGCGAAAGATTGCTAAAAACCCAACCTGACCATACCAAGAATGGAAACTGGCAAAGAAAATTTCAAAAACACCCAGATATCTTCATGCCACTGAATCCCCACCGGGATGATCCCTTCAACAAACGGAATAAAGAAAGGCAGACTAAATACCCGGGAGAGATAAGAAGAGAGATCACTGCAGCCACCTCATTAGCTGCTTTTAAGCTGGTATTTGCCCAACAGTCCCCAGAGCCTTTTACAGGAAGCCACACAGGCCCCCCTAGAAGAATGAAATATTCTGAGGAATATTAAAAAAGGCGGATTATTATATTTCCCAAAGAGAGACATGTTTTTTTAGAGGCAGAAAGCAAACCCCACTTTCCTTAAGAGCCCATGTTCTTGTTCTCCATCTTTCAAATCAGTCCCCATGTTTCCAGGATCTTCCTCCCAGCTTGGAACTCAGCCAGATGGATATTTCTTCCCACTCTCTTAAATCGAGACTCAACCATTGCAAACCTTTTCACCCCTAGCAGGAGAGAGAGAGGCATCTGTTTAGAGGGGGCTGTCTTTCTCCCTCTATGGGGGGGGGTGACTTAGTCTTTTAATTCAGTTTCTTGGAACCAGAAGCTTGTTCTGCAACGTCCCTGTTGGGTCAACCTCAGCTGGGCTCAAGGGGATGCCAATGAATCATCCGGAACAAGGAAGTGGATTTTCAGCCGTTTATTTCTGTGGAAACGAGAGCTTCACGCTCAGGACAGGACAGAGCTTAGATGGGTATAGAAAGAGTTTCTTTGTTATATGCAACATGTCAGTCTCAATCAGAATAGAGCTGCAAAGGGACCCCGGAGGTCTTCTAGTCCAACCCCCTGCTCAAGCAGGAGACCCTGGGCCAGTGATGACTGACCTTCTCCAGACCGAATGCCCAAAGAGCGCATCCAGGTGTATGAAGGCATGAGTGCGTGTGAACCTCCAAAACGCAATGCTTGTGCAGCCCCTGTCCATGCGCCCTGCCCCCCTGCATGTGCATGCATCCCCACAGACCTGCCCCCATGCACTCCACCCTGCATATGCACGTGGACCCCCCCGCATGCTCCCATCCCCTGCACATGCCCGGCAGAAACCTGAAGAGCCGCTGGCCGGTGGGAGGCGCATGCTCATGTGCGGCAGAGCTGAACGGAGGGACGGCTGGCGTGGCATCAACAAGGGCAAAAGGATTTATGCAACTGAATAAATACTTGATTGAACATGAGAGTGTTTGCTGGTTTCCCCATATTTAAACAGAGTGCAGGCTTGCAGTCAGTTTTGGTATGTTTAATCTGTATTTGCCCTTAATTTTATTTGCACACCAAAGATGTCAATAAACTTCTGATTCTCAGTAACAGTAATTGCCCAATCAATTCAGGAGTTAATAAAGTTAACTCAAAGCAAGTTGGGGAGGGGGTGTCTTCTGGAATATTGCGGCCCCCCCACCCAGAGGGGAGGGCAGTTCCAACCCTCCTGACCTCTTGTAAGAGCCGAAGATCTTGGTCGGCCACTTGGCTCAGGGCTCCAACGGAGGGGTTTCACTTTGGGGATGGTTGATAGATTCTATCCCACCTCCCACCTCCCTCCCTTCCCTTCCTCCTCCTTCCCTCCCCATCGCTTAGCTGCCATATTTTGGATTTTTACAGTTTTGCATAAATTGGATAATTTTATAAACCAATGAATCAATAAGGCAAAATGAACGCAGAGCCCGAATGCAGCTGAGACCCCACCAGAATCAGGATTGGATTTTCCTAGGAAAGGGGGGGGCTTTTTGGTCCTCAGTTTAGGGGTCCTCTCCCCAAACCAACTTCTACTATATGTGTGATATTGTTTTATAATCAATGTCGTCATTATTGTTGCCAGCCAGAGTTTAACGTAATATGGGAAGATGTTCCAGTGGTTTGAACAAATGAACCTGATGCTTACATAGGGACTCAAGGGGGTACTTAGCCTTTCCTTGGAAAGAATGGGAAAAAAGCTTAATTCTGCTTGATACACCAACACACCTTTCTCAAGAAAAGTATTTCCTCCTTCCCTCCACCCCACCCCCCCCCCGCAATAGATCCATCCCTGGCCTTGCCCCCTCTGGAGGGGAGCCTGGAGTTGCCACTGAGCAGACTTTCTACCTGTGGAGGCGAAGGGACAGGTGAGTGGGGCTCTCCCACCTGTGGGCACCTGGCAGGTGAGGCCCCTGCGTCTCTCTCTCCATCTGAAGGGACCTCTTGCAAGGGGGCTGCGGGGGATGTCCTGTTTGCAGCAGGGGATCTGCGGGAGGGTCCCTCAGGAAAAAAGAGATCTATTGGGGATCTACATGGGAAAGACAGAGAGAGACCCACAGGAGATCGTTTCTATGGAAGGTCCCACTTCCCTTTTGCAACCATGGAAAACAAAGCAAAAATAATACAATTGAAATTCAGAATTATTCATGAACAGTTAAAGGTTTGGCAAAAGAACAGTCCTTTTCTCCATTAAAAAGCTGCTTCGACAGGACATAAATTTATTACATGAATAAATAGAGTTGAAAGAAATAAAAGCTGAGTGGGGCTAGGATCCCTGTCCCTGGGACCCACACAAGAGCTGAGACCCTTTTCCAGGGACCTGGGAGCTGAGGATCCAATGGTGGGGAGGGGATTCTTCAGTAGGACCCCTCCTGGGCAGTGGGCACCAGTGGGCAGTCCCACAAAAAATTAGCCACTCAGCCATTCAGGGCTTCAGTGGTTACGGATCATGCAGGAGGCCAATGCAGATCCTTCAGAAGAGACCCACTAGATCCCTGACCGTTGCACCAGTCAACAGCCTGGTTCTGGAAGGAATCCATTTTCCATCTCATCACAGTTCAGTGAAGGAGAGACCAACAAAAGCCGAGAGGTTCACACAAGACTAGCAGCTTGAAGGGAATTAAGCAAGGCCAACCCTAACTAAGCTTTGGACTATCTGCAAATGCAGCCACTCTGTCCGAGGCCAAGTCAGTTTCAAAGATGTTGGTAGCTCAGGAGGATAGGCATGTTCTGCAGACCCAGCTGTCTCCTCCTCCTCCTCTTCTCCTGGCCATCTTCTCATTGGCTTTCTCTCTTCCCCCACAGGAGATGAAGACTATCAGTGTCCTCTAGATTGGCTTCCCGGGAACGGGCTTTGCTATAAGGTCTTCGCTGAAGGGAAGAATTGGACCGATGCAGAGGTTAGAAGAGCTTTTATCTTGGCCTCTACCTCCCCTTCTACCCCCCCTCCTCCGGTCTCGGGCACTGTAAGTTTGGCTTTGATGGCAAAGGGGCGGAGAGCTGCCCTTATCATCGGCTCATCTTCGCTGCTGTTTTCCTCCTCAGAATTTCCATCTCTTCTCCATCTCTTTTTTATCATTTTAATTATATAAAATACAAAGAAGAAAATTGGAAATTAAGGGGGGGGGACAGGGGGTGTGATATACAAGGAGAAAAAGAAAGAAAAAAAGGAGGCATTGATTTCCAATTCTTCTTAGCACATTACAGAATAAACACATCCCAAGCTTTTACACGTTAATATATAACTAGCCATTCCTATAACAAAACTTTCTAATCAACAAAATCAAGGTCTGGCAGAAATTCCAGAAGTGATATGCAAATAAGAATGTACTTTCCTATTTGAATAAAACAATTTAATAATTCCTGCTTAATTTTTCTTGCTATGGAGATGTGTATTTTTTTATTGGTCCCTAGTAATCTTTGTGAACTGTCACCATTTTTATTTAGAAAATTTATTATACCCTTTCAAATTCTTTGGCCTTACTGGAAAAAAAGGGGGGAACCCCTTTATTAATAGAAGTTTCTTAATTAGGTTCCAAGACTATAAAATGAGTTTCCTCCACAAAATGTCTTGGGGAAACTCAAGTGGTGAGAAATAATTGCTTTGGCAACTGCTCAGAAACAGGCTGCCCTTCTGAGGCTGAACTCCCTCCTCTCTCTAGCAAAGAGAAACGGCAAGATTTCTTCAGCTAAAGCTTAAGAGGAATGAAAAGAAAAGGAGCGGATGGTTTGCAAATCAAAACAACTGCAGATTGAACTGTTTTCCAAATTTGATACATGTCTACCATTTGAGGATGTGCAGGAACTGGTGGGGCCTGAGCTTGTGTGGTCTGTTGGACCAGTAGTTGGAGTTACACATACACATACACACACACACACACACCCTTGGGACCCTAATCCTGGTGGCAGCTGTGGGGCAGAGGCCTGTTGGGAAATCGCGACTTGGGGGTGAAGTGGCCCATACACCTGCATGGGTGCCCCCTGCAGAAGGGAGGCTGGCGTCCAGTGACACGGCACCCATCCTTGGTCTCGATAGAAAGCCCACCCCAGTGGGATTTGACTCGCTGGTGGCTGGCTGGGGTTGGAAACTCCACAAACCTTTTGCTGCGGGCTGGAAACCGGCTGGCAAAGCAGTTTCCCCCCAGCCCAGTTGTTAGATCTTGTGTCCCTTTGGCTAACGGGGGCTTCCCATTGCTCCCATTCCAGCAGTGAGCTTGTGGGTTGACCTGCTTTTCACTGTATGGAAGGAGCCACTCCGGGGTGCTACGGGGTCTCAACCCGGGAAGGTGAACATTGGTTGGGGCAGAGTCCACCTGGGAAACTTGGCGCCAAGGCAAGAGCTCACCCCACTTAGAGTTAGCTGTCCGAATTGATCTGGAAGGCTGGGCAGTTACTGACCGTGTGAAGGCGGTGGGAGTCCCCAGTCTTTGGAGGGCTCGATTGGCGTCTGCATTGGTCTCCTTCCCTCGTGGGTCAAGGCTTACCTCACACCCATCTGTGGTTTCAGCAGCATTTCCTTAGGGGAGGCTTCGTCCTTCAGGGTCAGGTCTGCCTGTGAGATTCGCCCAGAAGTCAGCTCTTTACGCCTGGCTCCCAGCTGGCGTTCCCTCTCGGCGGCCTCCTCGGCTTCGATCAAGACTTCGGAAGGTGAATAGATGGTCTCTCCAAAAGATTCTGTCCTCTCCTGCTCCCTCTGTGGGCTTCTTCTCTTCCTCCACCTTCCCTGAGTCTTCACAGCACCCGGGTTCAGGTCGGTGCTGTGGCTCAGGACCCTGGAGAGCAGCCTGGAATTTGGTGAAGCCTTTTAATAGCCATTCGGGTTAATGTCAGGGTTCCAAATAGCATCCAAAAGTCAATCAGACTCTGAGGCAAAGGATTCCTCAAAGTTCCAATTTATTAAGGATGACCTTGGCTTTCTAGAAAGAATGTTGTTATGGCCACATATCATCTCACTCCGTACAATCCCCCCTCCCCTTTTCCCACCAGAGAAAATGCCTAGAAGAATAATGGAAAGGGTGGCAGGCCTGAGATCCAAAAGGAAAGATGGCTGCGGGCCTGACAGGAGGAGGAGAGATAATCCCCTAAAGAATTAGGAAATCCCTCTAAACTATCCATAACTGGTCAAATCTGGGAAACCATGTTTCCATTCAGAAAAAAATATGTAACGTAGTGAAAGATGGCTAAAAACCCAACCTGACCATACCAAGAATGGAAACGCAGAAACTGAGCCCCTGGCAAAGAAAATTTCAAAAACACCCAGATATCTTCATGCCACTGAATCCCCACCGGGATCATCCCTTCAACAAACGGAATAAGGAAAGGCAGACTAAATACCCGGGAGAGATAAGAAGAGGGATCACTGCAGCCACCTCATTAGCTGCTTTTAAGCTGGTATTTGCCCAAAAGTCCCCAGAGCCTTTTACAGGAAGCCACACAGCCCCCCCTAGAAGAATGAAATATTCTGAGGAATATGTTAAAAAGGTGGATTATTATATTTCCCAAAGAGAGACATGTTTTTTTAGAGGCAGAAAGCAAACCCCACTTTCCTTAAGAGCCCATGTTCTTGTTCTCCATCTTTCAAATCAGTCCCCATGTTTCCAGGATCTTCCTCCCAGCTTGGAACTCAGCCAGGTGGATATTTCTTCCCACTCTCTTAAATCGAGACTCAACCATTGCAAACCTTTTCACCCCTAGCAGGAGAGAGAGAGGCATCTGTTTAGAGGGGGCTGTCTTTCTCCCTCTATTGGGGGGGGGGTGACTTAGTCTTTTAATTCAGTTTCTTGGAACCAGAAGCTTGTTCTGCAACGTCCCTGTTGGGTCAACCTCAGCTGGGCTCAAGGGGATGGCCAATGAATCACCCGGAACAAGGAAGTGGATTTTCAGGCGTTTATTTCTGTGGAAACGAGAGCTTCACGCTCAGGACAGGACAGAGCTTAGATGGGTATAGAAAGAGTTTCTTTGTTATATGCAACATGTCAATCTCAATCAGAATAGAGCTGCAAAGGGACCCCGGAGGTCTTCTAGTCCAACCCCCTGCTCAAGCAGGAGACCCTGGGCCAGTGATGACTGACCTTCTCCAGACCGAGTGCCCAAAGAGCGCATCCAGGTGTATGAATGCATGCGTGCGTGTGAACCTCCAAAACGCAATGCTTGTGCAGCCCCTGTCCATGCGCCCTGCCCCCCTGCATGTGCATGCATCCCCACAGACCTGCCCCCATGCACTCCACCCTGCATATGCACATGGACCCCCCCGCATGCTCCCACCCCCTGCACATGCCCGGCAGAAACCTTAAGAGCCGCTGGCCGGTTGGAGGCGCATGCTCATGCGCGGCAGAGCTGAACGGAGGGACGGCTGGCGTGGCATCAGCAAGGGCAAAAGGATTTATGCAACTGAATAAATACTTGGTTGAACATGAGAGTCTTTGCTGGTTTCCCCATATTTAAACAGAGTGCAGGCTTGCAGTCGGTTTTGGTTTGTTTAATCTGTGTTTGCCCTTAATTTTATTTGCACACCAAATAAACTTCTGATTCTCAGGAACAGTAAAGAATTGCCCAATCAATTAAGGAAACGGGCAGCATTTCCACCATCTACCTGAAGGAGTATATGAATCAATACGAATCAATATTGGCTTCTGCTTAATTTATTTTTTTTAAGAATATTTTTTATTTCCATTTCCATTTTCATAACACAGACTCACATGTATACTATACATAACCCGTATCATATAGTTTTAAATAATAATTACATCAGTTCCTCTTGTCAACAATGCCCAGAAAAATAGAAACCCATTATAGCTCTTCTGCTCTCCATACACCTCTTTCTTCTACCACCCTCCAACTTTCTATCTTCCCTCCATCATCCTTTTTCTGCTCTACTTCCCCTCCCTTTCTACTGCTCCTCTCTCTACAATCCACTCCTCCTTATCCTCATCTTCCCCCCTTACCCTCTCTCCTATCCCTCTCTTCCCATCTTTCTTCTCCCTTCTGTTTCCCACTCCTCCTCTCATTGGTGTATTTCCGCTGCATGTCAATATGCTTAACATATCCTAGTTTTAAAGAAGAAATAATAGTAATCATAATAGTAATGAAAATATAAGGAAAAAAACAGTATACATGTGGGGTCAAATTACATTAAAATCTAACACGTCTCGTCAAACCTGATATATATCCCTCTCCCCTTCCCCCAACCCCCCACAACCTCCCCCCCCCCCCCGACTTCCCAGAACCCGTACACGGTATAGATTTTTAACAAACACAGTCTAACATATATCGGGGGGGAAAAATAAGAAATTGATAACATCTTTGCATTGAACTTAGCTTCTCCTTGCTAAACTAACTTTAAACAAATTAAATCATTCCTGATCTTAAACATAAGCTATCTGGAATTTCTTAGTCCCATATTTATTTTGTATATAGTCAATCCATTTTTCCAGTCTCGTTTATATCTCTCATTTGAGTGGTCCTTAAGATATGCAGATATTTTAGCCATCTCTGCTAAGTTTGTGACTTTCAATGTCCATTCTTGGATTGTAGGCAAGTCTTCCTTCTTCCAGTATTGCGCCACCAACAGTCTTGCTGCCGTTATTAGGTGCAGAATCAAGTTAATCTCTACCGCTGTACAGTCGGTAATTATACCTAACAAAAATAACTGAGGAGTAAACTTTATCCTTTTTTAAAGAACATTTTGCATAATCCACCATATTTTTATCCAAAATGCCTTAACCTTTTGGCAAGTCCACCATATATGGAAGCATGTAGCATCGAAAGAACCACATCTCCAGCATTTGGGTTGTAAATTCGGATACATAGAAGCCAACTTTTTAGGATCTAAATGCCATCTATAGAACATCTTGTAAAAATTTTCTCTCAGGTTTTGGGCTTGTGTACATTTTACATTTCTTACCCAGATTCTTTCCCATGTATCCAACATTATTGGGTCTTCAATGTTTTGAGCCCACTTTATCATACAATCTTTAACTAGTTCTGTTTCGGAATCCATCTGTACTAATACATTGTATATCCTCTTTATATGCATTAAACTTTGATCTCTTATTTGTTTAAATAAATTATCCTCGAATTGCATGAAACCAATTTTTTGATCTGTTTTCCACCTGGCCTGTAGCTGTCCATACTGGAACCATGTTTGAATTACCTTTTCCTCTTTTAATACATCTAAGGATTTTAGTTGTAATACACCCCTTGGGGTAAGAAGCTGTCTGTAAGTAATTATATCCTGCTTTTGTGCTATGTTCATATTTTCTATTGCGTGTCTAGGAATTGCCCACATGGGTATCTTGTCATTTAATTTGTATTGATATTTTTTCCAAACCCGCAGTAAAGCATTCCTTAAAATATGACTTTTAAAGTTTTTGTCCACTTTTTTGTTGTATAACAGGTAAGCATGCCAGCCATATACCAAATCATGTCCCTCGATATTAAGTATCCTATCATTAGTTAAGTCAATCCAATCACTAATTACAGATAATGCTACTGCATCATAATATAATTTTAGGTTGGGTAATTTCAAATTTCTCACGCACATCTTGCATTATTTTTAGCTTTACTCTCGGCTTCTTTTCTGCTCATACAAATTTATTAATATCCTTCTGCCATTCTAGCAGGTTCGCATCTTTTTTAAGTATAGCTAGCATTTGGAAAAGAAATAAAAATTTAGGTAAAATATTCATTTTCACTGCTGCTATTCTTCCCAACAAAGATAACTGCAACTTGTCCCATGTTTTCATCTCTGTCTGTATACTATGCCAAAGTGGTTCATAATTATACTTATATAATTTCCCATTTGAGGTTGAAATATTAATTCCCAAGTATTTGCTTCTGCTTAATTTATTGTATACTGTCAGAAATTAGTTGTTTTCTAGCATAGAAAACAGGAACTTTAATACTGGACTGCAAATGTTATCTCACTGCTGCGTCTGGCTTCCATTCTTGGCTTCGAAGCTAGTAGAAGAAATTGTTACGTGGGAATTTCAAGCTGCATAGATAAAGGAAGCAAATTAGGGAGTTTTTCTGGCCCATGAATCCTTAAAGCATTCTGCTGAAAAACTATTTGGTAAAGTGGGGGGCTGCCACCCTCAACACAAGGCTGTAGGAATCCTCCGTAGACAAGGTAGAAAGAGACAGGAGCTTGAACAACAAAATACTTTAGAGATCACATTGGTAACGAATCTTTGTCTCTGATGGGATAAATTTTGTTCCAATCTGCCTAAAATGCATATAATCCTCTGAGCCCCCCTTGCAGGGGGGGCGCTATTCCTCACATGCATTTATTTGTATGTTTTGGGTGTAGTTTTGTTGCTTTTGCTACGGCCATAAATAGAAGCTGATATTTTTTGCAAGCCTCGTCTGGAGTCTCCAATCTCTCTTGGGCATTTCAGGGGCTTCAGGAACCTTCTGGGACCTTACGAACCCAAATAAAAAATAAAGTTAACTCAAAGCAAGTTGGGGAGGGGGTGTCTTCTGGAATATTGCGGCCCCCCCACCCAGAGGGGAGGTCGGTTCCAACCCTCCTGACCTCCTGACCTCTTGTAAGAGCCGAAGACCTTGGTCGGCCTCTTGGCTCAGGGCTCCAACGGAGGGGTTTCACTTTGGGGATGGTTGATAGATTCTATCCCACCTCCCACCTCCCTCCCTTCTCTTCCGCCTCCTTCCCTCCCCATCGCTTAGCTGCCATATTTTGGATTTTTACAGTTTTGCATAAATTGGATAATTTTATAAACCAATGAATCAATAAGGCAAAATGAACGCAGAGCCCGAATGCAGCTGAGACCCCACCAGAATCAGGATTGGATTTTCCTAGGAAAGGGGGGGGGGCTTTTTGGTCCTCAGTTTAGGGGTCCTCTCCCCAAACCAACTTCTACTACATGGGTCTTAACAGGGGGCTCTCCCCTCCCCTGGAGAATTTAAGGAGGTTTGAGGAAACTTCCATTTGACGCCGGGTTTTTAATATGTGTGATATTGTTTTATAATTGATGTCATCATTATTGTTGCCAGCCAGAGTTTAACGTAATATGGGAAGATGTTCCAGTGCTTTGAACAAATGAACCTGATGCTTACATAGGGAGTCAAGGGGGTATTTACCTTTTCCTTGGAAAGAATGGGGAAAAAGCTTAATTCTGTTTGTTAGACCAACACACCTTTCTCAAGAAGAGTATTTCCTCCTTCTCTCCACCCCCCCCCCCCAATAGATCCACCCCCGGCCTTACCTTTAAATGCCTCCATCCCCTTTGCTGGAGGGGAGCCTGGAGTTGCCACTGAGCAGACTTTCTACCTGTGGAGGCGAAGGGACAGGTGAGTGGGGCTCTCCCACCTGTGGGCACCTGGCAGGTGAGGCCCCTGCAGCAGATCTCTCCTGCGTCTCTCTCTCCATCTGAAGGGACCTCTTGCAGGGGGGCTGCGGGGGATGTCCTGTTTGCAGCAGGGGATCTGCGGGAGGGTCCCTCAGGAAAAAAGAGATCTATTGGGGATTTACATGGGAAAGAGAGAGAGACCCACAGGAGATCCTTTCTAAGGAAGGTCCCACTTCCCATTAAAAAGCAATGCAGAATCCAGGGTGACCCACCAAGGCTGCTACATATCCAGGAAGGCAGAAATTGGCACCAGCTGGGCAGGTATAAAACTGCCAAACCAAATTTTGGAGTCCCAGCTTGGTCACTGGTGGAGGTGGATCCCCCTTTCCTGAGAGGTCCCTCCCAAAGACCGTGTTCTTCTTCTCATTCTCCTCCTCCTCCTCTTTCTCCTCTTCCTCCTTCTCCTTCTCCTTCTCCTTCTCCTTCTCCTTCTCCTTCTCCTTCTTCTTCTTCTTCTCATTCTCCTCCTCCTCCTCTTTCTCCTCTTCCTCCTTCTCCTTCTCCTTCTTCTCCTCCTCTCTTTCTTCTTCTTCTCCTCCTCTCTTTCTTCTTCTTCTTCTTCTTCTTCTTCTTCTTCTTCTTCTTCTTCTTCTTCTTCTTCTTCTTCTTCTTCTACTACTACTACTACTACTACTACTTGTCTTGCTCCTCTTCCTTTCTTTTCCTCTCCTCCTCCTTCTCCTCCTTCCTCCTCCTCCTTCATCTCCTCCTTCTCAACCTCTTCTTCTTCTTCCTCTTTTCCCCCTTCTCCTCCTTCCTCTTTCTTCCTCTTCTTCTCATCCTTCTCCTTCTTCCTCCTCCTCCTTCTTTCTCTTCCACTTCTTCTGCTCTTTCTCCTTCCTCCTCCTCTTTCTTCCTCTTCTTACCCTCCTCCTTACCCTTCCTCCTCCTTCCTCCTCCTCCCTCTCCTCCTCCTTTTTCTTCCTTCTTCTTCCTCCTCCTTCCTCCTCCTCCTTCTTCTCCTTCTTCTCCTTCTTCTCCTTCTTCTTCTTCTTCCTTTCTTCCTCTTCTTCTTCTTCTCCTCCTTCCCCTTCCTCCTTCTCCTCCTTTCTCTTCCTATTCCTCTTCTTCTTCCTCCTCCTCTTTCTTCCTCTTCTTCTCCTCCTTCTCTTCTCCTCCTCCTCCTTCCTTCCTCCTTCTCCCCCCCTTTACTCTTCTCTTTGCAGGGAAGGAAGGAAGACTATGGGGCAATTCATCTTTTTGACCTTCAGCTTGCTGGTCGTGGCCCTCTGCCTAAGAGGTAAGTTTGAGGAGGGTCTCTGGGGTCAGAGAGATTGAAGCTCTTGCATTTCATCCCCTTCCTCGTTTGACCTCCCCAGAATCCTCACTCTGAAGTTGCTTTTCTTCCTGCTTGGCTTATTCTGCAATTTAGATCCCTCCTTCTCTCGCTGCCCCAAAACGCAGGGCCTTTTGCTACCTTGCAAAACAAAATACAATCGAAATTCAGAATCATTCATGAACAGTTAAAGGTTTGGCAAAAGAACAGTCCTTTTCTCTATTAAAAAGCTGCTTCGACGGGACATAAATTTATTACATGAATAAATAGAGTTGAAAGAAAGAACAGCCGAGTGGGGCTAGGATTCCTGTCCCTGGGACCCACACAAGAGCTGAGACCCTTTTCCAGGGACCTGGGAGCTGAGGATCCAATGGTGGGGAGGGGCTTGTTCAGAAGGACCCCTCCTGGGCAGTGGGCACCAGTGGGCAGTCCCACAAAAATTAGCCACTCAGCCATTCAGGGCTTCAGTGGTTATGGATCAGGCAGGAGGCCAATGCAGATCCTTCAGAAGAGACCCACTAGATCCCTGTCCCTTGCACCAGTCAATGGCCTGGTTCTGGATGGAATCCATTTTCCGGCTCAGCACAGTTCAGTGAAGGAGAGACCAACAAAAGCCGTGGGGTTCACATAAGACTAGCAGCTTGAAGGGATTTAAGCAAGGCCAACCCTAACCAGGCTTTGGACTATCTGCAAATGCAGCCACTCTGTCCGAGGCCAAGTCAGTTTCAAAGATATTGGTAGCTCAGGAGGTTAGGCATGTTCTGCAGACCCAGCTGTCTCCTCCTCCTCCCCTTCTCCTGGCCATCTTCTCATTGGCTTTCTCTCTTCCCCCACAGGAGCCAAAGGCTGTCCTTACAGTTGGCTCTACCTGAATGGGCGTTGCTATAAGGTCTTCAGTGAACAGAAGACTTGGCATGATGCAGAGGTTAGAAGGGCTTTTATCTTGGCACCAGGGGGAGGAGAAGTCTAGGTGGAGCCTTGAATACCCTCAAAGTCACCTCTGGCTGGGCTGAAGTGGAGGGCCACCACTATGGGTGCATGAAAAGGGAACAAAGGTCATGATTTTAGAACAATTTGAAATTCAAGTATTCTATGGAGTGTATTATGGTTTGTCCAGTATCTGTTGGGCAGAGTAAGAGGCTGGGGGCTAAAACATATGAAGAACGGTTGCAGGAATTGGGTTTGACTATTGTGGTGAAAAGAAGGACCAGGGGAGACATGACAGCCATCTTCCAATATCTAAGGGGCTCCAACAAAGAAGAGGGATAGGAATAACAAGAGCCCTCAGACTTACCATATATACTGATCCACAGAGCTTTCACAGCCCTCTCTAAGCAGTTTACAGAGTCAACTTATGACCCCCAATAATCTCGGTCCTTGTTTCACCCACCTCGGAAGGGCACAAGGCTGAGTCAACCTTGAGCCTTGTGAGATTTAAACTGTCAAATCGCAGACAGACAGCAGTCAGCAGAAGTAGCCTGCACTCCAGTGTGCCACCGTGGCTAAAGTGTGTGTGTGTCTATGTAAGAAGTGGGTTGCTCCCGCTTTGGCCGAACTGGTAGTGATAATTGGCTGTGGGTTGCCAAACCGGTAGTGATGGCTGGCTGGCCATGCCCCCAAACTGTCCCTCTCCGACACTCGTCCTGCCTCGCATTTGCCATGTGCATCCACAGAACTGCTGCCTCCTGACTACACCCGTAAGCATTTGCGCTAGCCTAGCCCCCCCCCCACTGGCCAGCGTCTCCCAAAGCTGCTGCCATTGCATCCGCAGAGGGGACGGGGGTAGCATGCTGGAGAGGGCAGAGGTGGCAGGAGAGGGCGGCATGCCAAGTCCCAGAATGAGAAACCAGAAGAGACGCCTTCCTTGCGCTCCGCTTGCTCCCCGCTGGAAATGTCCGGGTTTAGTTTGGATCTGGGGCCAGCCAAGGAGCCACTCGGCTTCATCAAATTCCCGCAATGGGTACGATGAGCTTTGGCAATGGGAGATGCCCAGCCAAGCAGGGCCCGGGTGGTCTGCGGAGCACAGAGCCAGGAAAAGCCATAAGTTTCCTAGAAGGAATTGAAGCATCCAATTTTGTAGGATGGAGGCTACGCCTGTCTTTATAAATCCGGTGGGCGAGTGGTGGAGGGGAGAGAACAACGGGAAGGAAAGGGTGGGAGATAGGAAAAATACAGGCAGAAAACCCTGGACTGTGCAAGCAGGGTGGGAGGGAGGGAGGAAAGTTCACCCAATCCTGTCTAGGGACAAGGGGGGGAAGAACCAGCTGCAACCTCCAAACACACCCCCAGGGAAGGTGGGGGCTGTGGGAAATGACAGAGCCCGGATGTCAAAGCGAACCAGGGAGAAAGCAGGCTAGAAGACCTCCAACTCTTTTAATCCTTACTCCGTGTTGAGCGTTAGGGTTGAGTGACCGCCTTGCAGACAAGAGACTTCAAGATGTTTCGCTGGCAACTCCGGCTGGCATCTTGAGACTGTTTTGCCTCCGAAGGGCATCTCAGATGGCAATAAATGAAGTGGGAATTTAAGCCAGGAACTGGTCAAGAGCTGCAGACCCAGTGAGGAAATCTGCGGGGTTCAAGACCGTGGGTTGGGCCATGCAATCGGATCCCTGCTCTTGTCTCCCTTGCACAGTACAAACAAGCAAACACACCTGTTTCTTCCCTGCTGAACCAGCGCCCTTCCTTCTGGTTGCTCTCTCTCTCTCTCTCCCCCAGATGTCCTGCAGGACATTGAAGTCAGGCTGCCACCTCGCCTCCATCCACAGCTATGCAGCGTCAACTAGGTTGGCCAACTACATCAAAGAACATCTCTCAGGTCGATATCAGGTCTGGATTGGACTGAATGATCGACTGAAAGTAGGTCCCTTTCTCTTGGTGATATTGTTTCCATTCATTCGTTGTTGCTCCTAAGGGGATTTTCAAAGGATCTTCCAATGGGAGGCCAGGATCCCTCTGCTAAAAGCTCTTGCCCTGGACAAAGCTAGGGGTGAAATCCAGCAGGTTCTGACCGGTTCTGTAGAACCAGAAGCAGAAATTTTGAGTAGTTCAGAGAACTGGCAAATGCCACCTCTGGCTGGCCCCGCCCCATCTATTCTCTGCCTTCCGAGTCCCAGCTGATTGGGAGGGAATGGAGATTTTACAGTATCCTTCCCCTGCCACGCCCACCAAGCCACACCCACAGAATATTTTGAATTTCACCACTGAACAAAGCCATTGAGAAACCCCTGAGGCCCTTTCTCCTGCCCCCTCCCCAAACTTTCCTGCCCAGTTGAGGACCGGGGGCTGCCTTTGAAGCCCCAAAGGGAGGAATTTCATCCCCAATTCATCTCGGGACGAAAGCGTTCCCCCCATTTTATTATTTTATTTTATTTTATTATTTTATTATTATTTTATTATTATTTTATTATTATTTTATTATTTATTTTATTATTATTTTATTATTTTATTATTTTATTATATTATTATATTATTATTTTATTATATTATTTTATTATATTTATTATATTATATTTATTATATTATATTATATTATATTATATTATATTATATTATATTATATTATATTATATTATATTATATTATATTATATTATATTATATTATATTATATTATATTATATTATTATATTATATTATATTATATTATATTATATTATATTATATTATATTATATTATATTATATTATATTATATTATATTATTATATTATTATATTATATTATTTTTATTTTTATTTTTATTTTTATTTTTATTTTTTATTTTATTGTTTTTTATTTTATTTTTATTTATTTATTTATTTTATTATTTTTTCCATTTTATTTTATTTTTATTTTATTTTATGCAGAAATGGCTCATTTCTGTTATTGGCAGGATTTCATCTTGTGCTCAGTTGCATTTTCAATGCCTGAAAAATGTTTGATGATCTACAAAGAAGGGAAGTTTCCCTGGAATTGAGATCAGTTCCTGGCGACTTTAAGAATAGAAATAACACAGAAGTAGGTTTCCCCCTACAAACTCCCAAGATACCTTTCAGTCTCCCCTACAGCTCTGGGGTTCTGCTGGGGGTCTCCCACCCAAGGACCCCTTGACTTTGACCCTATTCCTGAGACCAATCAGTGTTGAGTGTCTGGACACCTCCAGGTAGTTTTCTTCTGGGACATCTTTTCCCTGGATCTCCTGATTGCCACCTATCCAAGCATCCAAATTTAACCAGATCAACTGAGATTGAGTATAGTTAGAAAATAGATACTTATAGATAGATAGATACTTATAGATAGATAGATAGATAGATAGATAGATAGATAGATAGATAGATAGAGTAAGAAAGAAAGAGAGAGAGGAAGAGGAGGGGTGAGAGAGATTCATCTCCTCTCCTGGGTCATGTAGAGGGTTCCCCGTTCTCCATTGCCTAACGTGGCTTCCCTGTCATTCCAGACCCGCACGTGGGAGTGGTCAGACGGATCCAGCACCAACTACTTCAACTGGAATAAGGGAGAGCCCAACGACGCGAGTGGCGTGGAGTACTGTGTCCATCTCAGGAGAGGGTCAGGTATGGCAAGATGGTGGGGATGCAACTGAGGGAGGCTTCCAACAATGAGGCCCCAGGTGACCCATCTTGGAATGCTCACCCCTTGACAACTGATGATCTTCATTGATCTCTTGGCTTCTAAGCTCTCACAGTCCAACACCCTAGTAGATCAAAGGGAACCCAAACATCTGTGGGACAAATGGAAATGAAAGCCATGACTCCTTCAAACATTCAAACTGCATGTGCACATTATTAAGAATGGAATGGAATAAATAGAACAGAATGGAACGGGAGATGGGAAGGGGTGGGATGAGATAGAATAGCAACAGCACTTAAACTTATATACCGCTTCACAGTGCTCTGCAGCCCTCTCCAAGTGGTTTACAAAGTCAGCCTCTCCTCCCCCCAACAATCTGGGTCCTCATTTCACCCACCTCGGAAGGACGGAAGGATGAGTCAACCTTGAGCTGGTGAGATCTGAACTGCAGATAGCAGTCAGCTGAAGTAGCCTGCAGTGCTGCGCTCTAACCACTGCACCACCTCAGTTCTATCTAGAGAATAATAGAGAATAGGAGAGGGGAGAATCGCATGGCATGGCATGGAACTAGATCTAGAACTAGAAGAGGAATTCTTTACTGGTCAAGTGTGATGGGAGACATTAAGGGACCATCATCGCATAAGCTCCATCTTGACCTCCTTCCCGATGGCCATAATTTATCTTTTTGGACATTTAGCTTTTTTTCTTTTCTTGCTTAAAAAGAGCCGAGGTGGCGCAGTGGTTAGGGTGCAGTACTGCAAGCCACTTCAGCTGACTGTTATCTGCAGTTCAGCGGTTCAAGTCTCACCGGCTCAGGGTTGACTCAGCCTTCCATCCTTCCGAGGTGGGTGAAATGAGGACCCAGACTGTGGGGGGCGATATGCTGACTCTGTAAACCGCTTAGAGAGGGCTGAAAGCCCTATGAAGCGGCATATAAGTCTAACTGCTATTGCTAACTATCCCCCTGCAGAAGAATCTCTGGCGGTTTCAGTGTTTAGCCTCCACCTGGAGGGCTCAGAATGTAACCTTTCCTGATGTGCTTCCCAGTGAAGGACAGAAGGTGCAGGTGAGGTTACTAGCCTCACTTGCATCCATGCTACCGGAAGAGTCCCCTGCTGAGAGTCAGGACGGTCCCTGCCAGTGGTGGGTGGCAGGAGGTACGCCCCGTTCCGGTACAGAGTTCCAGAGAGCCCACCTGCCCGCCTGTCATCCTTACCTGTCTTTAAACTCTTTGGCGCTTCCGCACACATCCACGGTGCGTTCAGCCCCTGTGTGACGCTCCGCCCAGCAGCTGGAGCGTAGCGGAGGCTCGCGGAGCCTCTGGAGGGTAAGACACATGGGCACGCTGGACGCGTTCATGTGGAGGATGCCAGGCCCACCACTGGTCCCAGCCAACAATGATACAATTTGGCCAGGATATCACAACTGCAGCCACACCATGCCCATGCTCTTCTGTGCAAGCTACAATGTCTAACTGGGGGGCCTTTTTGCAAGCCAGAATACTGGCTCCCAAACCCATCACTCAGGGATGTCCTTAGCACACGGTAAAGGAAAAAGGAAAGGTCTTTGTGTTTGTGTGTGTGTGTGTGTGTGTGTGTGTGTGTGTGTCAATGTAACTGTTTGCTTCCCTCTTGTGGCTGAGCTTGACAGGCAAAGCCTGTTTGCCGCATCCTGATTTGTTGGCTAGATAAACTATCTTGGTTACAGCAACCAGCTGAACCCAAAGGCCACCTTTGCACCTGACGTTCTCCACCGGGGGTATCTTCATGTCCCCTGCAGATGAGGGAGGGGCCTCTGAAATGCTCTTCTGGGACTCTGAGTGGGGTCACTGCTAAACTTTTTCTTTTGCTGCCCAGGTTTCATGAACTGGAACGACATTCACTGTGGCAGGACCTACCCTTTCATCTGCCAGTGCTAATACTAGTGGAGATCCTTTTCTTGCTCTGTGGTGAGAGAAGCACCTGGTGAAGTCTGGAGAATCAACGAAGTTCTGCCAAAATCTCTGCTCTGCACCCCTTCCTTTAATGCTGGGGGTCCCCAATGTTTCTATATCCTTCACCCCTACAACGCTTCTGATATATTCTCACACCCCTTAAAAAATAAATTGTTATTTGCATAGAATTATACATATACAATATACTTTTGACACTTCTAAACCCCCTGAAATATCGTCTCTCACCCCCGGTTGGGAACCTCTGTCTTAAGGGATGCTCTCTGTAGCTTGGATCTGATTTTGCTCCTCCTGATGGGCCGGGAGGTCCAATAAATTCTGCCTTAGCATGACTGGCCTTGTTTATTTTGGAGACCCGGGAGACGGTGGAGGTCCCAAACCCAAGACCCCCGGAGTCTTCTGCAGGATGAACCTTGGCATGAAAGGGGTTTCTCTGGAAGGCCAATTCCATTGAGGCTACGATGTTTTCTGGCATGTCCCCCTCATTTTAATTGGGGGTCTGGGTACCGGATGGGCCTCAGCACCACTTTCCTGCCGTGTGTCAGTGGGGGGGGGAAATCAACTCCTTGCTAGCAACGTCATAATTTCTTTCTGGGAGTGTTAATGCTTTGGATTGAAAGTACAGGGGAGTAACTGCCCCCTTCTAATGCCAATCCTAACACAACGTCTGACTTGCTAGTCTGAATGATAAATGGCTTTGGTGAATCAGGGTGGTGGGGAAATGGCTAAGTTGCAAAGATGTCACTTTTCAAATGCAGATTGCTCCTTCTTCATCTGAGAGAACTTTGCTTTCTTTTTGAACACTTGAGTGGGAGGCTTAACCTGGAGGGAAAGTTTAGGAGTGAACTTCCTGTAGAAATTCCCAAAGCCCAGAAAACTCTGAAAGTCTCTTTTCAGCCCCTCCTGCTGCCCCCGAGCCTTTCCTTCCTCAGAGTAAATCAAGAAGTCATCTAGATATACCACCAGAAATTTGTCAATTGTATCTGAAAAAAACCATTCCTAAATCTGGAAAATACAGACTTTCATAATTCCAATTGGCCAATGCAAAAAGCATAAGTGGATATTAAAACTCACCATCCCTGATATCAAAAGCTGTCAAATACTGGTGTCTTTCCTTGACTCTAATGAGGTCTACCTGTCAACCACTACTTCAGCTTCAACCTCAATAATACACAGGCAAATAGATACAAACTCAAGGTAAACTGTTCCAAATTCGATTGCAGAAAAGACGACTTCAGCAACCGAGGGGTCAACACCTGGAATGCTCTCCCTGCCTCTGTTGTTACATCCTCTCTAACCCTCACAGCGTCACCCTCAAACTGTCCGCCATGGACCTCACCCCATTCCTAAGAGGTCCGTGAAGGGGGCATTCATAGGCGCACCAGCCTGCCTTCCGCCCCTGTCCCACTCTCCCCATTTATTGGTACCCCTTCCCTTGTTCAGGTCCATGTTTATACTTATACATGCTATCTCGTACAATGCTTGACAAAGCAAATAAAATAAAAAAAAAAAAATAAAAAAAAATAAAAAAATAAAAAATAAAATAAAAAATAAAATAAAAAATAAAATAAAAAATAAAATAAAAAATAAAATAAAATAAAAAATAAAATAAAAAATAAAATATAAAATAAAATAAAAAATAAAATAAAAAAATAAAAAAAATTAAAAATTAAAAATTAAAAATTAAAATCAAAAATTCCTTTATTCGACCTAAAGGATACCTTTCCGTGGTCTGTAGAAAATTCTGCGGATGAAAACGGAGAGTTTGACCACAGAGGCTTCCTCCCTGGATTGGGCTCCCAGCTGGAGCGTCTCCACTTCCCCTTCAGCTGGAGGTTCCACCGCAAATAAGGTTCCTCAAAGAAACACAATCGTTCCGGGCTCTGATACAACTCTTGGTGCAGTTTAGCCACACTTTGAAGGAACTTTGAAGCATTTGCATTTTGGGGAGGGTGAAACCACCATGGTGCAGGAAGACAGCTAGGCCATGTCCCCAAGCCTGCAACTGGCAGAGAACCGGTTGCTAAACGTTTTTCAATCCCACCCCTGGATAGATAGATAGATAGATAGATAGATAGATAGATAGATAGATAGATAGATAGATAGATAGATAGATAGATAGATAGATAGATAGATACTGATAGATGATAGATATATAAAAGAAAGATAAATAAATAAAAGAAGATAGATAGATCATACATACATAGATAGATGATAGATAGATAAAAGAAGATAGATAGTAAAGATACAGATAAATAGATAGAAAGATAGATAGATAGATTAATAGATAGATGATAGATAGATAGATGATAGATAGATAAAAGAAGAGATAGATAAATAAAAGAAGATAGATAGATGATAGATAGATAAAAGAAGATAGAAAGATAGATAGATAGAAGATAGATAGATAGAAGATAGATAGATAGTAGAGATAGAGATAGATAGAAAGCTAGAAAGCTAGAAAGCTAGAAAGCTAGAAAGATCGATAGAAAGATAGAAAGATAGAAAGATAGAAAGATAGGTGTTTAATCTGGACTTACATTTGCCCTTTTCCTTAATCTTTATTTATACAGCAAATATGTCAATAAACGTCTCGTTCCCAGGAACAGTGAAGAATTGCCCAATAAACTAAGGAAAATGGCAGCATTTCCACCACCAAACCAAAGCAAGATGGTCTGGGGTCTTTTCAATATCACAGTCCCCCCTCCCAGAGGCAGGTCAGCTCCAACCTTCCTGGCCTCCCTTAACAGCAATAGCACTTAAACTTATATACCGCTCTAAGCAGTTTACAGAGTTGGCCTCTTGCTCCCAACAATCTGGGTCCTCATTTTACCTACCTCGAAAGGATGGAAGGCTGAGCCCACCTTGAGCCTGGTGGGATTCGAACTGCCAAAATGCAGGCAGCCGGCAGTCAGCAGATATTTCGCGAGAAGAGTCCTCTGCTCCTCTGCTCGCAACAGAATACCTTATGCTGCCAGACTTGAAATTTTGGGCTTAGACAACTGAGAACTTCGCCGTCTTCCGTCTGACCTAATTATCTGTTAGAACATCCTACCTGTCAAAGACTACTTTAGCTTCAACCACAACAACACACAATCACACAATAGATACAAACTCAAGGAAAACTGCTCCAAACTTGATTGGAGAAAATACGACTTCAGCAACCGAGTGGCCAATGCCTGGAATGCACCACCTGATTCTGTGGTTTCTTCCCCAAATCCCCAAAACTTTAACCTTAGACTGTCTCCTGTCGACCTCAGCCCCATCCCTAAGAGGGCTGTGGGGGGCCTGCATAAGCGCACCATCATGCCCATCGTCCCTGTCCTAATATTCCCTCTTATTCGTATCCATTTCACGTATCCAAAATCATGTTTATACTTGTATATGTTATCTAATAAGTGCTTGATGAAATAAATAAGTAGCCTGCAGAGCTGCATTCTAACCATTGCACCACCACAGTTCATCTGCCCAAAGATTTAAGGAGGCTTATAGAAACTTCACTTTGGTGTCAGGTTTTTTAATGTTTTATCTTGTACCAGTAATAGATATATGTGTGATATTGTTTTATAGTTGTTATTGTTGAGTAGCAACAATGCTGGCAGTTCCGCCCGTCCAGTTCCGGTCAGGTGCAGAAGTGCAGAGACAAAGGATGACCTTGGCTTTCTAGAAAGAATGTTGTTATGGCTGCATCTCATCTAACTCTGTACAATCCCCCCTCCCATTTTCCCACCAGAGAAAATGCCTAGAAGAATAATGGAAAGGGTAGCAGGCCTGAGATCCAAAAGGAAAGATGGCTACAGTCTTGACAGGAGGAGGAGAGATAATCCCCTAAAGAATTAGGAAATCCCTCTAAACTATCCATAACTGGTCAAATCTGGGAAACGATGTTTCCATTCAGAAAAAAATATGCAACGTAGCGAAAGATTGCTAAAAGCCCAACCTGACCATACCAAGAATGGAAACGCAGAAACTGAGCCCCTGGCAAACAAAATTTCAAAAACACCCAACCTTCCAAATGGGATAATAATAATATAAGAATGGCAAAGAAAAAGAATAATTATCTGAATGTATATCTATAATCTGTATGTAAGAGAACAAATGACAGTAAAAATATAAAGCATAATATAGGTAAATAATATCTGGTCATAAGTAGCTAAGTTTAAATAAATAAAGAAATGTACATACAAATGGATAACAAATAAGGAGATTATGAATGAAAGAGAGAAATTTATAGGAGGGAAAACACTTTAACTGCAAAGAAACCGATTCGGAACTGCCGTATGATATAGGATGGAACTTCTTGTTCCTATGTTGTTTTTAAGTTATGTGTTTGTTTTTGTTGATGTCTCTATGTGTTTAAAATAAAATAAAAATTATCACAAAAGAAGCTATATTTTGCATAGGAAGAAATCTCGATTTTTAATGGATTCCAGTATCATGTGATTTTTTTTTTGCCAAGTTTGAGAACATTTGATTTGTTCAAGTAAATAAATGAAAAGAACCTTACAAAATTCACTATGCATTAAAAAATTTTTTTTAAAAAAAACACCCAGATATCTTCATGCCACTGAATCCCCACCGGGATCATCCCTTCAACAAACGGAATAAAGAAAGGCAGACTAAATACCCGGGAGAGATAAGAAGAGGGATCACTGCAGCCACCTCATTAGCTGCTTTTAACCTGGTATTTGCCCAACAGTCCCCAGAGCCTTTTACAGGAAGCCACACAGGCCCCCCTAGAAGAATGAAATATTCTGAGGAATATGTTAAAAAGGCGGATTATTATATTTCTCAAAGAGAGACATGTTTTTTTAGAGGCAGAAAGCAAACCCCACTTTCCTTAATAGCCCATAGCACTTAAGAGATAAAGAGCTTATTGAAAGAAGACAAGTATCTAGATAGCTCTATTCATAAGCAAATGCCCTCACCCAAGAGCCAAAACATGACGGAAGCCCTTAAGCCACAATAGGAATTGCCCAATGCCCTTTCAGAACACGAGTCCCCTTGGTTGCATCAACTCAGAGCAGTCCAAACTTCAACCAAACTTAGCTCAGACAAACACCTAGGATTTGTCCTAACCTTGGAGAGCCAGCTATGGCCCCTATATAACTCTTACGTTGCCCCACGGGAATCTGACAGCAGCCGATATAATGCATGTTCTTGTTCTCCATCTTTCAAATCAGTCCCCATGTTTCCAGGATCTTCCTCCCAGCTTGGAACTCAGCCAGATGGATATTTCTTCCCACTCTCTTAAATCGAGACTCAACCATTGCAAACCTTTTCACCCCTAGCAGGAGAGAGAGAGGCTTTAGAGGGGGCTGTCTTTCTCCCTCTATGGGGGGGGGACTTAGTCTTTTAATTCAGTTTCTTGGAACCAGAAGCTTGTTCTGCAACGTCCCTGTTGGGTCAACCTCAGCTGGGCTCAAGGGGATGGCCAACGAATCAACCGGAACAAGAAAGTGTACATGCCCGGCAGAAACCTGAAGAGCAGCTGGCCGGTGGGAGGCGCATACTCATGCGCGGCAGAGCTGAACGGAGGCGACGGCTGGCGTGGCATCAGCAAGGGCAAAAGGATTTATGCAACTGAATTAATACTTGATTGAACATGAGAGTCTTTGCTGGTTTCCCCATATTTAAACAGAGTGCAGGCTTGCAGTCTGTTTTGGTTTGTTTAATCTGTGTTTGCCCTTAATTTTATTTGCACACCAAATATGTCAATAAACTTCCAATTCTCAGGAACACTAAATAATTGCCCAATCAATTAAGGAAACGGGCAGCATTTCATATGCTGAAGGAGTATATGAATCAATACGAATCAATATTGGCTTCTGCTTATGTTATTGTATACTCTCAGAAATTAGTTGTTCTGGCACTGAGTGGTCCCCCCACTCAGTGGGGAGGGCAGTTCCAACCCTCCTGACCTCTTGTAAGAGCCGAAGACCTTGGTCGGCAAATACAGGGTATAAACATTTAGCCCCCCGAGGATTTAAGGAGGTTTGAGGAAACTTCCATTTGATGCCAGGCTTTTAATGTTTATCTGATAATAGAGAATAGATGTTTTATATTCGATGTCATCATTATTTTGTATTAAAATCAAAAAATTATATTCTGCTCTCCTCTCCTCTGCTCTATGTTCTCTTCTGTTCTCTTCTCTTCTCTTCTCTTCTCTTCTCTTCTCTTCTCTTCTCTTCTCTTCTCTTCTCTTCTCTTCTATTCTATTCTATTCTATTCTATTCTATTCTATTCTATTCTATCCCATCTCATCCCATCCCATTCCCATAAATTGGAGTTGGAAATAAAAATCATTACAGGACCATCAACTCATAATAAAACGAACAAGCTCCCCCTTAACCTCCCTTGGAAAGGCCACCATTGTCACAGGACATCTGAATTTTGTGCTTCCTAGCTTAAATCTCTTAAATCTCTCTCTCTCCCCCCCACCATATTTTGGCATACCAGGTGCTTTGACATATATATATATATATCTCCTCTGTGCTATCCCCATGTCCTCCTGCCAATGAGGGAGAATCCCTGAGAAATGCTCCCAGGGAGTCCCTGAAAATCTTTCTCTTTTCCTACCCAGCGTATCTCCGGTGGAATGATGATGAATGTGAAGCTTACCGACCTTTTCTCTGCCAGTGCAAATACTAGTGCAAACGGTTCCTTCGGCTGCTCCAGAGGCAGAGAAGCACCTGGTTAAACATTGGAGAAGCAACGAAGCCCCCCCCCCACCTGCTGAAATCTCTGCTCTGCACCCCTTCGCTTCACGGATGCTTTCTGTAGCTCGGATCTGGCTATCAGTGTCCTGTTGATTGGCTCCCCGGGAACGGGCATTGCTATAAGGTCTTCAGTGAACTGAAGACTTGGAACGATGCAGAGGTTAGAAGGGCTTTTATCTTGGCCTCTACCTCCCCTTCTACCCCCCCCCACCTCCTCTGGTCTCGGGCACTGAAAGTTTGGCTTTGATGGCAAAGGGGCGGAGGGCTGCCCTTATCATCGGCTCATCTTCGCTGCTGTTTTCCTCCTCAGAATTGGCAGGCAGCTTCTCCATCTCTTTTTTTTAAATCATTTTAATTATATAAAATACAAAGAAGAAAATTGGAAATTAAGGGGGGGGGACAGGGGGTGTGATATGCAAGGAGAAAAAGAAAGAAAAAAAGGAGGCATTGATTTCCAATTCTTCTTAGCACATTACAGAATAAACAAACCCCCAGGTTTTACACAATAATATATAACTAGCCATTCCTATAACAAAACTTTCTAATCAACAAAACCAAGGTCACAGTTCCTTATTTTCTCTCCACAAGCACAAATTCCAGAAGTGATATCCAAATAAGAACGTACTTTCCTCTTTGAATAAAACAATTTAATCATTCCTGCTTAATTTTCCTTGCTATGGAGATGTGTATTTTTTATTGGTCCCTAGTAATCTTTGTGAACTGTCACCATTTTTATTTAGAAAATTTATTGTATCCTTTCAAATTCTTTGGCCTTACTGGAAAAAAAGGGGGGAACCCCTTTATTAATAGAAGTTTCTTAATAAGGTTCCAAGACTATAAAATGAGTTTCCTCCACAAAATGTGTTGGGGAAACTCAAGTGGTGAGAAATAATTGCTTTGGCAACTGCTCAGAAACAGGCTGCCCTTCTGAGGCTGAACTCCCTCCTCTCTCTAGCAAAGAGAAACGGCAAGATTTCTTCAGCTAAAGCTTAAGAGGAATGAAAAGAAAAGGAGCGGATGGTTTGCAAATCAAAACAACTGCAGATTGAACTGTTTTCCAAATTTGATACATGTCTACCATTTGAGGATGTGCAGGAACTGGTGGGGCCTGAGCTTGTCTGGTCTGTTGGACCAGCAATTGGAGTTACACACACACACACACACACACACACACACACACACACACACACCCTTGGGACCCTAATCCCGGTGGCAGCTGTGGGGCAGAGGCCTGTTGGGAAATCGGGACTTGGGGGTGAAGTGGCCCATACACCTGCATGGGTGCCATCTGCAGAAGGGAGGCTGGCATCCACTGACATGGTACCCATCCTTGGTCTCGATAGAAAGCCCACCCCAGTGGGATTTGACTCGCTGGTGGCTGGCTGGGGTTGGAAACTCCACAAACCTTTTGCTGCAGGCTGGACACCAGCTGGCAAAGCAAGTTGTTAGATCCTGTGTCCCTTTGGCTAACGGGGGCTTCCCATTGGTCCCATTCCAGCAGTGAGCTTGTGGGTTGACCTGCTTTTCACTGTATGGAAGGAGCCACTCCGGGGTGCTACAGGGTCTCAACCCGGGAAGGTGAACATTGGTTGGGGCAGAGTCCACCTGGGAAACCTGGTGCCAAGGCAAGAGCTTGGCCCACTTAGAGTTAGCTGTCCGAATTGATCTGGAAGGCTGGGCAGTTACTGGCCGTGTAAAGGAGGTGGGAGTCCCCAATCTTCGGAGGGCTCGATTGGCGTCTGCATTGGTCTCCTTCACTCGTGGGTCAAGGCTTACCTCACACCCATCTGTGGTTTCAGCAGCATCTCCTTAGGGGAGGCTTCGTCCTTCAGGGTCAGGTCTGCCTGTGAGATTCGCCCAGAATTCAGCTCTTTACGCCTGGCTCCCAGCTGGCGTTCCCTCTCGGCGGCCTCCTCGGCTTCGATCAAGACTTCGGAAGGTGAATAGATGGTCTCTCCAAAAGATTCTGTCCTCTCCTGCTCCCTCTGTGGGCTTCTTCTCTTCCTCCACCTTCCCTGAGTCTTTACAGCACCCGGGTTCAGGACCCTGGAGAGCACCCTGGAATTTGGTGAAGCCTTTTAATAGCGATTGGGGTTAATGTCAGGGTTCCAAATAGCATCCAAAAGTCAATCAGACTCTGAGGCAAAGGATTCCTCAAAGTTCCAATTTATGAAGGATGACCTTGGCTTTCTAGAAAGAATGTTGTTATGGCTACATCACATCTCACTCCGTACAATCTCCCCCTCCCCTTTTCCCACCAGAGAAAATGCCTAGAAGAATAATGGAAAGTGTGGCAGGCCTGAGATCCAAAAGGAAAGATGGCTGTGGGCCTGACAGGAGGAGGAGAGATAATCCCCTAAAAAATTAGGAAATCCCTCTAAACTATCCATAACTGGTCAAATCTGGGAAACGATGTTTCCATTCAGAAAAAAAAAATACAACCTAGTGAAAGATGGCTAAAAGCCCAACCTGTCCATGGAAAGAAGGGAAAGAGAGAGAAACTGATCCCCCAGGCAAAACAAAATTAAAACAATACCCACAAATCTTCACGCCACTGAATGAATCACCACTTCTGGGATTATCCCTTCAACAAACAGAATAAGGAAAGCCAAACTAAATATCTGGGAAAGATAAGAAGAGAGATCGGTACAGCTACCCACTCTGCATATGTCCATGTACTCCCCGCATGCACGGCAGAAACCTGAAGACCAGCTGGCCGGCAGAAAGCATGGGCTCATGCGCAGCAGAGCTGAACCCGGCCGAGGGCTTGTATGCCATCAGAGAGGGCCCTGTGTGCCACTTCTGGCACGTTTCCCATAGGTCTGCCATCATGGCCCAGGGTCATTTCAGACAAATGGTTGTCAGTCCCTTTTTGAAAGTAGTGTGTACTTTACACAACAATTGTATTGACTTCGTTCAGATGCAACTGAATAAATATTTGAAGATGAGGGAGTTTTCCATATTTACACAGAGTGCAGTCTTGCAGTCTGCTTTGGTATGTTTAATCCGTGTTTGCCCTTAATTTTATTTGCACACCTAATAGGTCAATAAACTTCTGATTCTCAGGAACGATAAAGAATTGCCCAATCAATTAAAGAAACGGGCAGCATTTTCACCATCAACTCAAATAAAAAAATGAGGTTAACTCAAAGTAAGATGGGGAGGGGGTGTCTTCTGGGATACCACGACCCCCCACCCACCCAGAGGGGGGCAGTTCCAATCCTCCTGACCTCCCGTAGGAGTCCAAGGCCTGACTCGGCCACTTGGCTCGGGGCTCCAATGGAGGGGTTTCCCTTAGGGGACCCTTGATAGATTATATCAGGTCCTACCTCCCCCCTTCTCATCCTCCTCCTTCCCTCCCCATCATTTAACTGTCATATTTTGGATTTTTACAGTTTTGCATAAATTGGATAATTTTATAAACCAATGAATCAATAAGGCAAAATGAACGCAGGGCGCGAATGCAGCTGAGAATCAGGTTTGGATTTTCCGAGGAAAGGGGGGGCTTTTTGGTCCTTAGTTTAGGGGTCCTCTCCCCAAACCAACTTCTACTACATGGGTCTTAATAGGGGGGCTCCCCTCCCCAAGGATTTTTTTTATTAAAAGTTTTAATGAGTTCTACAATTATATACCTTTCCCCTTCCCTCCCTTCCCCCCCTCCAACCTCCCAGAGCAAATACAGGGTATAAACATTTACAAACCCCCCCCCCCTTGAGGATTTAAGGAGGTTTGAGGAAACTTCCATTTGATGCCAAGCTTTTAACGTTTATCTTATGATATACAATAGATGTTTTATAATCGATGTCGTCATTATTGTTGCCAGCCAGAGTTTAATGTGATATGGGAAGATGTTCCAGTGGTTTGAACAAATGAACCTGATGCTTACATAGGGATTCAAGGGGGTATTTACCTTTTCCTTGGAAAGAATGGAAAAAAAGCTTAATTCTGCTTGATACACCAACACACCTTTCTCAAGAAGAGTATTTCCTCCTTCCCTCCACTCCCCCCACATAGATCCACCCCCGGCCTTGCCTTTAAATGCCTCCATTCCCTTTGCTGGAGGGGAGCCTGGAGTTGCCACTGAGCAGACTTTCTACCTGTGGAGGCGAAGGGACAGGTGAGTGGGGCTCTGCCACCTGTGGGCACCTGGCAGGTGAGGCCCCTGCAGCAGATCTCTCCTGCGTCTCTCTCTCTCCATCTGAAGGGACCTCTTGCAGGGGGCTGCGGGGGATGTCCTGTTTGCAGCAGGGGATCTGCGGGAGGGTCCCTCAGGAAAAAAAGAGATCTATTGGGATCTACATGGGAAAGAGAGAGAGAGAGACCCACAGGACTTCTCCTTCTCCTTCTCCTTCTCCTTCTCCTTCTCCTTCTCCTTCTCCTTCTCCTTCTCCTTCTCCTTCTCCTTCTCCTTCTCCTTCTCCTTCTCCTTCTCCTTCTCCTTCTCCTTCTCCTTCTCCTTCTCCTTCTCCTTCTCCTTCTCCTTCTCCTTCTCCTTTTCCTTTTCCTTCTCCTTCTCCTTCTCCTTCTCCTTCTCCTTCTCCTTCTTCTTCTCATTCTCCTCCTCCTCCTTCTCCTTCATCTTCTCCTTCTCCTCCACTTTCTCCTCTTCCCCCTTCTCCTTCTCCTCCTCCTCTCCTTCTTTTTCTTCCTTTCCCCCTCCTTTTTCTTCCTCTCCTCCTTCCTCTCCTCCTTCCTCCTCCTCCTCCTTCCTCTTCCTCCTCCTTCATTTCTTCTTCTTCTTCTTCTTCTTCTTCTTCTTCTTCTTCTTCTTCTTCTTCTTCTTCTTCTTCTCCTCCTCCTCCTCCTCCTCCTCCTCCTCCTCCTCCTCCTCCTCCTCCTCCTCCTCCTTCTTCTACTACTACTACTACTTGTCTTGCTCCTCCTCTTCCTATCTTTTCCTCTCCTCCTTCTCTTCCTTCTCCTCCTTCTTCCTCCTCCTTCCTCTCCTCCTTCTCAACCTCTTCTTCTTCCTCTTCTTTTCCTCCTTCTCCTCCTTCCTCTTTCTTCCTCTTCTTCTCGTCCTTCTCCTTCTTCCTCCTCCTCCTTCTTTCTCTTCCACTTCTTCTGCTCTTTCTCCTTCCTCCTCCTCTTTCTTCCTCTTCTTGCCCTCCTCCTTACCCTTCCTCCTCCTCCTCCTTCCTCCTCCTCCCTCTCCTCCTCCTTTTTCTTCCTTCTTCCTCCTCCTCCTTCCTACTGCTCCTCCTCCTTCTTCTCCTTCTTCCTTTCTTCCTCTTCTTCTTCTCCTCCTTCTCCTTCCTCCTCCTCCTACTTTCTCTTCCTCTTCCTCTTCTTCTTCCTCCTCCTCTTTCTTCCTCTTCTTCTCCTCCTTCTCTTCTCCTCCTCCTCCTCCTTCCTTCCTCCTTCTCCCTCCCTTTACTCTTCTCTTTGCAGGGAAGGAAGGAAGACTATGGGGCGATTCATCTTTTTGACCTTCAGCTTGCTGGTCGTGGCCCTCTGCCTAAGAGGTAAGTTTGAGGAGGGTCTCCGGGGTCAGAGAGGACGAAGCTCTTGCATTTCATCCCCTTCCTTGTTTGACCTCCCCAGAATCCTCACTCTGAAGTTGCTTTTCTTCCTGCTTGGCTTATTCTGCAATTTAGATCCCTCCTTTTCTCTCTGCCCCAAAACGCAGGGCCTTTTGCTACCTTGCAAAACAAAATACAATCGAAATTCAGAATCATTCATGAACAGTTAAAGGTTTGGCAAAACATCTGTCCTTTTCTCCATTAAAAAGCTGCTTCGACGGGACATAAATTACATGAACAAATAGAGTTGAAAGAAAGAACAGCCAAGTGGGGCTAGGATCCCTGTCCCTGGGACCCACACAAGAGCTGAGACCCTTTTCCAGGGACCTGGGAGCTGAGGATCCAATGGGGGGGAGGGGCTTGTTCATAAGGACCCCTCCTGGGCAGTGGGAACTGGTGGGCAGTCCCGCAAAAAATTAGCTACTCAGCCATTCAGGGTTTGAGTAGTTATGGATCAGGCAGGAAGCCAGTGCAGATCCTTCAGAAGACACCCACTAGATCCCTGTCCCTTGCACCAGTCAACAGCCTGGTTCTGGAAGGAATCAATTTTCTGGCTCAGCATAGTTCAGTGAAGGAGAGACCAACAAAGCTGTGGGGTTCACACAAGACTAGCAGCTTGAAGGGAATTAAGCAAGGCCAACCCTAACCAAGCTTTGGACTATCTGCAAATGCAGCCACTCTGTCCGAGGCCAAGTCAGTTTCAAAGATGTTGGTAGCTCAGGAGATAAAGCATGTTCTGCAGACCCAGCTGTCTCCTCCTCCTCCTCTTCTCCTGGCCATCTTCTCATTGGCTTTCTCTCTTCCCCCACAGGAGCCGAAGGCTATCAGTGTCCTCTAGATTGGCTCCCCGGCAATGGGGTTTGCTATAAGGTCTTCGCTGAAGGGAAGACTTGGAGCGATGCAGAGGTTAGAAGGGCTTTTATCTTGGCCCAGGGGGAGGAGAAGTCTAGGTGGAGCCTTGAAGACCCTCAAAGTCACCTCTGGCTGGGCTGAAGTGGAGGGCCACCAGGATGGGTGCATGAAAAGGGAACAAAGATCATGATTTTAGGACAGTCTGAAATTCAAGTATTCTACGGAGTGTATTATGGTTTGTCCAGTATCTGTTGGGCAGAGTAAGAGGCTGGAGGCTAAAACATACAAAGAACAGTTGCAGGAATTGGGTTTGACTATTGTGGTGAAAAGAAGGACCAGGGGAGACATGACAGCCATCTTTCAATATCTAAGGGGCTCCCACAAAGAAGAGGGATAGGAATAGCAAGAGCCCTTAGACTTACCATATATACTGCTCCACAGAGCTTTCACAGCCCTCTCTAAGTGCTTTACAAAGTTAACCTATAACCCCCAACAATCTGGGTCCTCCTTTTACCCACCTCGGAAGGTTAGAAGGCTGAGTCAACCTTGAGCCTTGTGAGATTTAAACTGTCAAATTGCAGGCAGATAGCAGTCAGCAGAAGTAGCCTGCACTCCAGTGTGCCACCGTAGCTCAAGTACGTATGTGTGTATGTATGAAGTGGGTTGCTCCTGGTTCGGCTGAACTGGTAGTGATAATTGGCTGTGGGTTGCCAAACCGGTAGTGATGGCTGGCTGGCCATGCCCCCAAACTGTCCCTCTCCGACACTCATCCTGCCTTGCATTTGCCATGTGCATCCACAGAACTGCTGCCTCCTGCCTACATCTGCAAGCATTTGCGCTAGCCTAGCCCCCTTCCCACTGGCCAGCGTCTCCCAAAGCTGCTGCCATTGCATCCTCAGAGGGGACGGGGGTAGATGGAGAGGGCAGAGGTGGCAGGAGAGGGCGGCATGCCAAGTCCCAGAGTGAGAAACCAGAAGAGACGCCTCCCTTGCTCTCCACTTGCTCCCCGCTGGAAATGTCTGGGTTTAGTTTGGATCTGGGGCCAGCCAAGGAGCCATTCAGCTTCATCAAATTTCTGCAATGGGTAAGATGAGCGGTGGAGACAGGAGGTGCCCAGCCAAGCAGGGCCTGGGTGGGCTGCGGAGTGCAGAGCCAGGAAAAGCCATAGGTTTCCTAGAAGGAATTGAAGCATCCAACTTTGCAGCCTGGAGGCCACGCCTGTCTTTATAAATCCGGTGGGCAAGTGGGGGAGGGGAGAGAACAACGGGAAGGAAAGGGTGGGAGATAGGAAAAATACAGGCAGAAACCCTGGACTGTGCAAGCAGGGTGGGAGGGAGGGAGGAAAGTTCACCCAATTTTGTCTAGGGACAAGGTGGGGAGGAACCAGCTGCAACCTCCAAACACCCCCCCAAGCACAGCGGGAGCCGTGGGAAATGTGCCCAGAGGGATTTCATGTGCTTCATCAGCTGCGACCACAGTGAAGGGGTGGGGGAGTGGCTGTCATCGTCCAAAGGTCATTAGTTCCTCGTAGGATCCCTGCTCCAGAGCTTGTCGGGTGTGAGTCGTTGTTGTTGAAGTTGGACCTTGGGGGTCAAGCGGGCTTGCTGTTAACGTACCTACCTCCCAACAGCATTGCAACAGCCCTCCCCTCGCTCCTCGAGTCGGTAGCCGAGCTGGCGGTGGAGTTCCCCAGGTTTATGGTGCTGGGGGACTTCAACCTGTCTACGATTGGTGAACGCTCTGATGGGGCGCAGGAGTTCATGGCTTCCATGACAGCCATGGACTTGACCCAAGTAATCCGGGGTTTGACTCACTCAGCAGGTCACACACTTGACCTTGTATTCCTCTTGGAGCAGTGGAGGCGTGATCTAGAATTGAGGGGTATTAAGATCCTGCCCTTGTCATGGTCTGATCACTTTCTACTGAGGCTTGACTTTCGGAAACCAATCCCCCACTGTAGGGAGGAGGAACCGATTAGGTGGTTCTGCCCCAGACGCCTGATGGACCCTATGAGATTTCAGACGGTGCTTGGAGTGATACTTGACACTCTTGTCCACAGTCCGGTAAAGTCCTTAGTCGCTGCTTGGAATACAGCAGCAACGGGGGCTCTAAACCGGATTGCGCCTTTGCGGCCTCTCTGAGGCAGCGGATCCAGGAGAGCTCCTTGGTTTACCGAGGAACTCCAGGAGATGAAGCGCCAAAAGAGACATCTAGAGTGCCGCTGGAGGGCCAGTAAATCTGAGTTAGACCGAGCACTGATGAGAGCGTATATCAGAGCCTATCTCGTGGCAATACGGGCGACGAAATGTTCGCATTTTGCCGCTCTTATTGCGTCCGCTGAATCACGCCCAGCTACCTTGTTTAGGATAACCCGCTCCATCCTGAAAGGGAGGGACACGGATGAATCTCTGCAAGGTAGAGCTGAGGAATTTGTTCAGTATTTAACAGATAAAGTCGCTCGAATTCGGACTGATCTGGACTCCAATTGCACGGTACCAGCCGAGGTACCGGGGGAAGGTCTTGAGCGGAGTTTATGGAATGAGTTTCAACTTGTCATGCCTGAGGAAGTGGACAGGTCCATGGGAGCGGTGAGTGCCTCCACTTGTATACTGGACCCGTGCCCTTCCTGGCTGGTTTTGACCAGCAGGGAGGTAACACGCGGCTGGATCCAGATGATAATTAACACCTCTCTCCGGGAGGTATCCTTCCCGCTCCTCTTAAAGGATGCGGTGGTGAGACCGCTCCTGAAGAAACTGTCTCTGGACCCAGCCATTTTGGGTAACTATCGTCCGGTCTCCAACCTCCCCTTTGTAGGGAAGGTTGTTGAGAAAGTGGTGGCCTCTCAACTCCGATGGTCCTTGGATGAAACCGATTATCTGGATCCCTTTCAATCCAGTTTCAGACCTGGCTACAGCATGGAAACTGCTTTGGTCGCGCTGATCGATGATATCTGGCGAGCCAGGGATAGGGGTCAGTCCTCTATCCTAGTGCTCCTTGACCTCTCAGCGGCCTTCGATACCATCGACGATGGTATCCTTTTGCGATGGTTACGAGAGGTGGGAGTGGGAGGCACCGTTCTTCGGTGGTTCTCCTCCTACTTCTTGGAGAGGTCGCAGTCGGTGTTGGTCAGAGAACAGAGGTCGACCCCTAGGCCCCTCAATTATGGGGTGCCGCAGGGCTCGGTCCTGTCCCCCCCTCCTATTTAACATCTACATGAAGCCACTGGGTGAGATCATACTGCAGTACGGGATTAAATACCACCAATATGCGGACGATACGCAATTGTATCTGTCCGCCCTGTGCCATCTCAGTGAAGCAGTAGAAGTGATGGGCCAGTGCCTGGAGGCTGTCAGGGTCTGGATGGGCATGAACAAGCTTGCACTCAATCCTGACAAGACCGAATGGCTATTGATGTTCGCTCCCAAAGATTGGCAAATTATTCCATAATTTGTTCGCAACTTAGGAGTCCTCCTGGATCCACAGCTGACTTTAGATCACCAGTTGTCGGCTGTTACCAGGGGGGTTCTAAGACTTCAGTTAGTCCAGAATGCAGCCACGTGAGCGATTGTGGGTACATCTAGTTACACCCACATTACACCTATCCTCCGCGAGCTGCACTGGCTGCCCATTGGTCTCTGGACTCGCTTCAAGGTGCTAGTCGCTACTTATAAAGCCCTACATGGCATCGGACCTGGGTACCTGAGAGACCGTCTCCTGCCAATTACCTCCCAAAGACCAATTCGATCGCACAGGCTTGGCCTTCTCCGGGTTCCATCTGCCAGCCAATGCTGGCTGGCGACCCCCCAGGGGAGAGCCTTCTCTGTTGCTGCTCCGGCCCTCTGGAACGATCTCCCCATGGAGATCCGGACCCTTAGACATTTTAGACATTTTTTTTTTAGACATTTTATTAGGATTTATAGGCTGCCCTTTTCCCTGAGGGGACTCAGGGTGGCTTACAATCACAGGGAAGGGGGTGCAATATCAAAAGACAAACAATGTGTGAACAGAAGAAAATAATAAAACACAACTTTCATTCAACAGTCAACACTCGGGCGGGTAAATTGGGAACCTATCCCCAGGCCTGATGGGAGAGCCAGGTCTTGAGGGCTGCGCGGAAGGTCTGGATGGTGGTGAGGGTACGGATCTCGACGGGGAGGTCGTTCCACAGGGTCGGAGCTGCAACAGAAAAGGCTCTCCTCCGTGTGGTCGCCAGTCGGCATTGACTGGCGGATGGGATTCGGAGGAGGCCCAGTCTGTGCGATCTAATCGGTCGGAGGGAGGTGATCGGC
This sequence comes from Thamnophis sirtalis, assembly GCF_051295495.1. Taxonomy (NCBI): domain Eukaryota; kingdom Metazoa; phylum Chordata; class Lepidosauria; order Squamata; family Natricidae; genus Thamnophis; species Thamnophis sirtalis. Next base: position 1,032,879 of record NW_028261389.1, read on the forward strand.
AGAAGGCGGTCTCTCAAGTACCCAGATCCACTACCATGGAGTGCTTTAAAGGTGGTCATCAGTACCCTGAAGCGCACCCGGAGATCGACAGGTAGCCAGTGCAGCTCGCGGAGGATGGGTGTAACGTGGGCGAACCGCGGTGCGCCCACTATCACTCGCGCGGCTGCATTCTGGACTAACTGCAGTCGCCGGATGCACTTCAAGGGCAACCCCATGTAGAGCCCATTGCAGTATTCCAGCCTTACTACCCTCCCGGCCTTCCGTAAAGCTACTAAGTCCTGGCTGTTCCGGCAGGCTGGGGGTTGTTGAAG